>NC_058375.1:50402500-50587500 GCF_018350175.1 Felis catus
ACACAGAATCGGAAACAGGCTCCAGGCTCTGAGCCATCAGCCCAGGGCCTGACGCGGGGCTTGAACTCACGGACCGCGAGATCGTGACCTGGCTGAAGTCGGACGCTTAACCGACTGCACCACCCAGGCGCCCCACCTCCCTACTTTTTAAAAATTGATTTGAGGGACACCTGGTTGGCTCAGTCTGTTGAGCGCCCAACTTCAGCTCAGGTCATGATCTCACATTTCATGAGTTGGAGCCCCATGTCAGGCTCACTGCTGTCAGTGCAGAGCCTGCTTGGGATCCTCTGTCTCCCTCTCTCTCTGCCCCCACCAAAAACAAATAAACATTAAAAAAAAAAAAAAGTTTTGATTTGAAATGAACATCTTCAAAACCCTGCATCCTGAAACTCTTCAGGCCTTCAATGGGATTTGAGTGGTTCAGTTGGATCTCACTGGCTACTTCCTTTAAACTAATCTAATCTCATACCTTCTCCACCAAGCTACAGAATCAATAAAACAAGGTGGGGCAGAACTGGAAAGAATTTGAGTGGAAACCTCTGAGGAAAATGTGGTTTTTTTTCCTTCCATGGCAGAAATAAACATTGACATTTCAATAAATTGTATTAGACTATAAACTTATGAGATGTTAGATTGCTTCTCCCCTAAGTTACATAAAACACCTGGAATAGTATTATTTACCTATTGGTATTATTTACCTATCAAGTATCTTTTGATTATTGCAGCCCGATAGGACCAGGGTTAGGTCACTTGAAGAGTTTGCCCCTAAATCTGCTCTATTACCAGTCCTCATCTGCCATATGGCTTCTTCAGACTTCTTTTTTTTTTTTTTTTTAATTTATCTCTCTGGGAGTTCCAAGGTGAGGTTGGAATGTCTTACCTATAATTGGAGCCACTCTGTAGTCGTCTCTCCCTTCCCAGTCTTCTGGCTGTTGTTTCTCTTGTCTCATGTGCTGTTTTTCTCCTTAACCACATTGTTGTCCTCTGGGTTGGATTGGGAGGGCCCAAGAATGCTAATCCCTTCCTCGGCTACCCATTCCTAAGGAGCACCGAACCACTGAGGTTCCCCCAGGTGGGGTTGGTTTCCTGTGTCACTTTGGCCTAGAGAACAGAATAGAATGCTTGGCCCTTGGGGAAGCTTACTCTCAGAGAATAAGAGAATTCAGCTGACTATGCCATTTATTCTTCCCCAAGTTACTAATCAGTTAATTTTTTCCAACTGTCCTAAGAGGGAGTGAATAAAGAAATAGAAAAAGGCCAGGAGTGTTACTCTCATTGGTCTCTTCCACAAAGAAGGAAACACAGAAGTGGTGGAGAAGCAATTACTCTCAAATGCCCTGTGGTGTTGGCTGAGAGCCCCCATTGTAATGGGGTGATTCTGGTAATGCCCTTGGCCTCTCATGCCACTGAAGTTCCTAAATCTAGATCTCTGGCATTCACCTCTCTCTCCTTCCCCTGTTCTTTTCATAAGGAAGAGGGCAACTGCCAAATTAGGGCAGAAGCCTGCTTTTCTAGTATTTAGAGCTTTTCTAGTATTTTTGTTTTGATTTTTTTTTTTTGAGTTTGTAACCAGTTTATTGAATGATCTAAATTCAGTAGAATCAAACAGGAAAAATATTATTTATTCCAGTGACTGCTCCTAAAAAAGCTCTGTTGAATCTCATTCTCCTTTCCCTAAATGACATTTTGGGTAAAAATTTTCACCATTTTTGGATATTAAAAAATGCAATGTAATACCACTGATCCAGCCCAAAGCCTCAAACTTATGCCCAACTTAATTATCTCCTGCCTAATTCAAGAGAGGTATTGTCTACTGTGGAAGGGAGTGTGCTTTTCTCTTTCACTTTCCTTCCTTCCTCCTCTTTCTTCTCCAGTGTTTTGGGACCTCAAGGAAGGGTGGGGAAGGGGGAAGCAAAATTCTTCTATTTAAGTGTTGTCTGGTCCTTCCTTCCTTGGCAGTCAACGCCCATGTACAGCAGAAGTCTAAATGCTGGATCTCTCATGAGCTCACAGTGAGTCCCTACTGAGATCCTCACACTGCCTGCTGTGAGAGATGCACTCTGCCATGATTCCTCATAACCCCCCACCCCGCCCTGAATTCCCATTCCCTTTGGTAAACCCCACAACATTTTTCTGGATGGAATATGTGGAAAATATCTTCAGCATTATATGTCATCTTGACCAAATATAGCAAAAGTTGTTTCATTGTGACAAACAGAATTGAGCTAGGTGAGTTCTCCAACCTGGATGGGAAGCTCTGCTCCAGAGGATCATTCAGGAATCCAGGTTTCCTCATCTATTTCTGCATTTCAGCCCACGTGTGGGAAGGGGCAAGAGAAAGTCAGCATGAGCAGTTTTTTCTTTAAAATGATAACTTGGAAGTTTCCAGATGTCATTCCACTTCTATCCTGTTGGCCTGAACTTAGTCACACGACTATGCATAGTTGCAAAGGAGGCTGGGAAGATGTAATCTTTGGCTAGACGGCCACATGACTACCTGAAATCCTGGAGGGGTTTTTATTACTAAAAGATAAGCAAACAACGAAGGGGCACCTCGGTGGCTCAGTCGGCTAAGTGTCTGACTTCGGCTCAGGTCACGATCTTGTGGTTTGTGGGTTTGAGCCCCACGTCGGGCTCTGTGCTGACAGCTCGGAGCCTGGAGCCTGCTTCAGATTCTATGTCTCCCTCTCTCTCTGCCCTTCCCCCGCTATTGCTCTGTCTCTCTCTGTCTCTCAAAAATGAATGAAAACGTTAAAAAATATTTTAAAAAAAGATAACAGACAATGGATATTACTAAAAGATAAACAGACAACTTGGGGGCAGAGTTTAGCAATCCCTGCTCAGGCATTTTGGGGTACATCCTCACATTGAACTTCAAACCACTTTGCCTTCGTGCCCTATTGTCGAGTATGGGCCACAGCACCACTTCTTCCTGATTTCCTCCAGACTCCCAGTGACCCTCCCTGCAATGCTCCCATTTTCCCATGCATCAAACATATCTGTAGATACTAGAATGCCAGTTATAAACAAGTTTCCATGTTCTTTCTTACTGGGACATATGAAGTTGGAGTCACATCGGAGTAACCTCAGGATGCTCTGAGAACACAGAGGAGACACCACACATAACCTCCATGGCAAGGAAAGAGTTGGAGAAGTTTGCCTGGATGATAGAAACACCTGGGAAGAGTTCTGGAGGAGCAGAAGTTAGTCTCTGGAATGCACTGTGAGCAACAAGATAAGTATGTGCAGGAACCACAAGAGAAGCCAGAAGAGTGCATTTGCGGAACAGCGAGTAGCACACGATTGCTTGACGGTCAAGTGTCCGTTGAAATGGGAGATGTTTTTGGAAGACAAGGCTTACAGAGGCAGACAGGAAGCAAATGACGAACGCCGTTGTAGACCTGAACTTCATCCTGAGGGCAAATGGGATTTCATGGAGAACTTAAAGCAGGGAAGTGACCCAAACCAATCTGCCTTTGTGGAAGACAAGTCTGACAGCTGGGGGAAGGGTGCATTGATGCGGGCAAGACTGGGTGCTGCTGGAACAGTTGGGAATCAATTGGACAGATCCAAGAGGAAAAAATTAAGGGCCTGAAGTAGAATAATGACAGCTCTGCCTCCAGAGCTCACATTCTTTCCATGATAATGATGGTTTTCTTCTGTTTGTTGGTTGGTTTGTTTGTACACTGTCTCATTCCAAAAGAGATTTGGGATGACCTTCACAAATTCATTAAGTGGTGCCATGAATATGAATTCTGGTCTGCAAATCTAGGTATACAAGAAATATTGTACTTCTTTGTTTTCTAGATCTCAAACTCCATTTCTAATTCAAGTTCACTTCTACTGGGCAGGTGGGCTGCCACCCCTCCCACTTGGGTTCTTGCCACCTCTGTGGACTCTGCTTCCCTCTGCTCTCTCTAAACCAGATCCAAATAGACTCTGGGAATCTCTTTGTCATTCTTGGGGAAATCCTCTTCTTTCTGTGTTTCCCTCAGGTGCCCTTTTTCTCCATGCAGGACACTTAGATCATTCTCCCTAAAGACTTTAGACCTTTCTAAGCAAATCCAAAAAGGGAAGCAAACCATTAGTTTGCCACCCATGAAGCCAGATGACCCAGAACCTGCAAGGGAAGAGAAGAAAACTCTCAGCTCAACATGTCAAAAATGGTCCTGTCATGATACCATATGATTATTTCAAATATCAATAAGTCATGGTGAAGGGAAAACAAAATAAAATAAAACTAGTGAGAGAGTTCATGTTTTGAAAACTTTAAATCCTTTCCAAAGTTAGTACCATAAGTGCTGAGCAATCTAGTGACTAAAGCAAAAATGGACACGTGAACTAATATTAGTTTCCACTAAAGAAGAGACACCTGGCAGGGGTAGGGGTGGGGGGGCGGGGCTCAGTCAGTTAAGTGTCTGACTCTTGATTTCAGTTCAGGTCATGATCTCACGGTTTGTGAGTTTGAGCCCCACGTCGGGCTCTGGGCTGACAGTGCAGAGCCTCCTTGGGATTTGCTCTCTTTCTCTCTCTGCCCCTCCCCTGCTCGTACACTCTCTGTCTCTCTCAAAATAAATAAATAAAAGTACACCTGTTTTTCAAGAGTGACAAGGTGTTATCTATCCCTGGGATGAGAGGAAAGTTTCTCCCACTGGATCCTCATAAAGAGGACACTACATACGATGCAGTATGTTCAACATCATGCATGTTCAACATCATCCCTATAATGAGTTTTGTCAGACGGTCTCTTATAACAATATGGGCACCAGAGATTTAAAAGAAATAAAGCAAACAAACTCAGAAACAGTCCCTGCTCTTGGTGTGCCTTGATCTGGTCAGGAACACAAGTAAACAGACAATTGCCACATGTTATTAAAGTGCCATGGTGGAGGTGTGGTATAAAGTGCAAAGGGAGCACTTCCACAAGTTTCTAGGAGAAGAAAGGACAGAGGGAGCCCATCACCCAAACATCACGGGAGCTGGAAGGAGGATGGAAAATGTTCAGGTCATGATAAAGCAGAAAAAATACAGGGCATCTGGGTGGCTCAGGTGGTTATCTCGCAGTTTGTGAGTTCAAGGCCTGCGTAGGGGTCTCGGTTGTTGGCACAGAGTCTGCTTGAGATCCTCTGTCTCCCTCTCTCTTTGCCCCTCCCCTGCTTGCGCACACACACTCTCTCTCAAAAATAAATAAACATTAAAATATTAAATTAAAAAAAATTTTAAAGCAGAAAAAATACAATCTTATATTTCAAAACAAACTTCCACAAAATACTGAAAGGAAGTACACAGCTAAATTATTCTTCGTTGTTGCTAGGTGATCATATTGCTGGTGATTTTTATATTTTGCCTTCAGCTTATCTACATTTTCAAATTTTTATGAGGAAAAGATCAATATTTAGACACTAGTTTTAGTTACAACGGAAGACCCAAATAAAAGTAGCTTTTAGTTTTTGTCGTACATGATGTAATCCAGAATAAAATAACATGAAGTCTGGGATTTCCTTCACAATCACGTGGGGCAGTGGAAAAGTGGACAGGGGCACAAATGCGTTAAGACTGGCTGTAATTTGCTAATTGTTTAAACTGGATGGCTGATGGCTACATGGGGGTTCATTACACAAGTCACTACTTTAGTATATACTTTAAATTTTTCTATAATAAAAAGCAGGAAAAACAAATAAATAAGGAGAGTGGCCTTGGCACATGAACCCCTCACTGGTTCAGTTGACTCCATTGTAAAATGGAAATTTACAAAATTCCCACTTTATGAGATAGGTGTAATGATTAAATGAGTCAACATATATAAAATGCTCATAACAGTGCCTAACACTGAAATCACAATTAAAATTATTATGATGATGGCTTAAGCCAGGGGTACGACGACCCCTTCCAGATCCCAGGTTGCCACCTGGTCTCATGGTTCTATGATGCTGAAGCTGTTCTAGGCATCACTGTCTTCAAAGCCCTGTCTAGAAGCAGAGGAGAGGTGGGTCTCTGCCTTTTTGTGTGTGTCCTCTTTTAAGACACAGGCAACTTTGGGGCACCTGGGTGGCTGAGTCGGTTAAGCGTCTGAGTCTTGTTTCAGCTCAGGTCATGATATCACAGTTAATGAGTCGGAGCCCCTCATCAGGCTCTGCACTGATAGCATGGAACCTGCTTGGGATTCTCTGTTCTCCTCTCTCTGTTCCTTCCCTACTTGATCTCTATCTCTCTGTCTCTCAAAATAAGTAAATAAACAGTTTAGAAAAACAACAACAACAAAAAGACACGGGGATCTTTGCAAGAAACCTCCTAGCAGCCTTCCCTTTACTTCTCATTGGCCAGAATAACCTCACATACCAATGCCTGAACCAATCACTTACCAAGGAAATGGATCTACCAGATTCGCTCCAGATTAATCAAAACTTCTACCCTGGGGTTTTGTGAGGGCCCCTGAAGCATACGGTATACAAATGTCAGAAGGGAAGAAAATCATGATTCTGTTAGGAAGGAAGAAAGTGAGAAAGTGCCTAATGGACCGTCGACTGATAGTGACTTCTAATGGCATGTTAGCAAACAGTGTGGTTCAGTATGACTACTACATAGTAAGTATATTGTAGGGAACAGAAAAGAGATGGCAGTAATAGGACAGGCGGGATAAGTAAGGCAGTAATGCACCAGGCAGAGGATATTGCATTTTTTCCTGTAAGCAATGGGAAGCCATGAAAACTGAGGCACAAAAGGATAATTCAGGAAAATATCACTAATTTCATTTTAACCTAGAATTTTTCTGAAGATGGTATCACTTTATGCAAATGATACACATATCATATGCAAATGTACTTACTGCTCCCTGAAATATTTACACAATTGGATGTGGTCTGTGCAAAAAAAAAAAAAAAAAAAAAAATCTTGGTGGAAATATTTGACTCAGCAATAATATCTCTAAGTGGGGAAGCCAATTAGCCTTGGATTCAATATTTACATCCTGCGACACTGCTTTCTACCAACTAAGACCTTTTTTTAGCTTCTGTAGTAAGTTCCTTTATAATTTGCCTTCAAGGAGCTGGTGAATATCCATATCCCTCACCACAGTGTCTACTCTCAGTACTGAGTGTAATTATCCCTATGTGAAAATGAATTCCACATGAATCTTTTGAGGAAGGCAGAGCCATTTAAGGTATTATTTAATTACAAATGAGAAGTGCATTATTTGATTCATTAAAGAAGATCATGATGCAAAGAGGCTGACCTCAAGCTGATGAAACTTTTCAAATTAAGATCCTGGGAGTGTCGTTATTGGCATAAGCTTTGTTTATGGCGGGCAGGGTGGGGGAAGGGCTGCACACGTGATGAACCGCAAGCACATCAGGAAGGAGAAATGAGGAGGTGTGCTTGTCACCTATGGGACTTTCTCGTATTTTTGAACAAAAAAAACCTTGATTTCAACCAGATATTATTTGAAAAAGGGAGATTATTACTTTCATTTCCACGAAAGGCAAGCTGCTCCTTCTCGTCCACTGACACAAATAGTATAAAATAAGAAAGGTAATAAGTTCCATGTATCTGGCATTTTTGAGGACGGGGATGTTCTCTTGATGCATAGAGCCTTGCAGAAGTTGTTATACACTCAATCCTGGTTTAAGCCAAATCCCAAGCCTGGGCACCTGAAAATCATTGTATATTTTACATGGATCACTACTTGTATCTTTCTTGTCATTTGTTCATTTATTCAACAAATTTTTATCTAATGCCTCTATGTAGCAGTTACTATTCTAGACATTGGGAACACAACATTGAATGAAACAGACAGAAATCTCTTTTTCCTTGGGGTTGACATTCTAATGGGGACTGATATAAAACAAACCAGATAAACGAGTAATGTATAGAGTATGTGCAGACAGTGAAAGATACTGAAGAGATCAATAACCTAGGTAAGGGGAATAGGAGAAGTAGAAAGTGGTTAGGAAGGCATGTAATTTTTTTTTTTTTAGTTTATTAATTTATTTTGAGAGAAAGCTTGCACGTGCAAGTTGGGGAGGGGCAGAGAGAGGGGGTGAGAGAATCCCAAGCAGGCTCTGCACTGTCCACACGATCCTGATGCGGGGCTCACACTCACAAACCATGAAATCATGACCGAAGTTGGACACTTAACCGACTGAGCCACCCAGGCACCCCAGGCATGGCCAGGGAAGGTCTCAGATGATAGTACTATTTATCAGTATTTCTGGCTTTTCTTCTGGACACATGGTAAGATTGAATTCCCTTGCTATACTGGAATTAGAGAAGCCCAGTGGCTTGCTTTTGCTGATGAAATGGGAGTGAAAGTGATGTATGCTGCTTTGGTGTTTATGGTTCTTCATGCTCTTTCTTTGCCTTCTCCAGCCATGTTCCAGTAGTGACTATTCTGTCAGCTTGAAACCTGGAGAGAGCCCAGCCACCCAAAAGGGAGATGCAGTGTGACTTGTTTTAAGCTACCGAGGTGGTGAGGTTGCTTGTTACTGCAGGGTAGCCTAGCCCATCCCATCTGATTCGGTGAAAATTGATTGAAGATATGAAGGAAGTCGGGGAGCAAGAGGTGTGGGCATTGGGAGAGGAGCACCCCCCAGCAAGGGTAATAGTACAAAGGCCTCGAAGTGGGAGTGTGCTTGGCATTTTAGAGTCAAATGGATGAGGAAAACAGTAAAGGCAGGTGCAATCTGAGCCATGATGGACTTCCAGATCATGTAAGCTTGTGTGTGCCTTGTAAGGACTTTGACTTTTTGTCTAGACGAGATACCGTTCGTTAGAAGAGTAGTCACATTATCTGACTTAAATCTTTTTAACATTCCACTTGGCTGCTGGGAATAAACTGAGGTGGGGACGAGAGGAGCGGGGAGAACTGTAAGGAGGCTATTGTTCTAAATCCGGGTGAGAGAGGAGAGTTGCTTGAGTCATGGCAGTAACAGCAGAGATGTGAGAAGTGTTTGAATTTTCCATATGTTATTTTTATACGAAGCTGATAGGATTTCCTAGTGGATCAGATATGGGTTGGAAGAAAAAGAATGGAGTCAAGGATAACTACAAGGTTTTTGCCTTAGGTAAATGGAAGGGTGGAGATATTTCCTGAAATGGAGAGAACTGTGGAAAACTTGGGGAAAGCACAGGACCTCAATTTTGAGCAATATTAAGTTTGGGATGCCCATTCAACTTCCAAGTGGACAGACAGGTCCATGATGGAAACATACATTTGGGAGCCATTGGTATATCCCTAGTATTTGAAATCATGAGACTCTATGCCCCAAGGGGAAAGGTGTAAAAAGAAAGGCATGCAGGTCTAAGAAATGAGCTTCTTAGCTGAATGCTAAGAGATCAGAGAGAAAAAAAGAAACAGCAAAGTGGACTGAGAAGAAGCTTCCAATGGGGTAGCAGAAAACAAAACAAAACAAAAACAGGAAAATGTGTTGAAGGAAGAGTGTTAAATTCTGCAGATATGTCAAGAAAAATGAGGCCTGGAATGGAGCATGAGATTTAGGAAATGATGGTCACTTGTAACCTTGGTAAGAACAGTTTCGTGTCCCAACAGCATGAGGGAGCTTTGCTCAAGAGATAATGAGAGAAAAGAAATGGAGACAACTCATTTAAGAAGTTTTGTTGTAAAAGGAAGTAAAGAAATGGAGCTTAACTGGGCAAGAAATGGAACCAAGAGAAGAAAGGAAAATAGAGGGGACAAGTAATAGCTAGTGTGTAGGCAAATGGAAAAGATCCATTAGAAAGAAAAAAATTGAGGGGAGCCTGGATGACTGAGTCGGTCAGGCATCCAACTGTGTTTCGGCTCAGATCGTGATCTCGAGGTTCATGAGATTGGGTCCTGCGTTAGGCTCTGCACTGGCAGCACGGAGTCTGCTTGGGATTCTCTCTCTCCCTCTCTCTCTGCAACTCCCCACCCCCTTCCCCTCAAAATAAATGGATAAACTTAAAAAAAAAAAAGGAAAAATTTGATAATGCTGGAGAGAAGGGGGAAATTGCTGGATCAGTGTCCTCAAATAGACAAGAAGAGATAAAACCTGGTGCATAAATAGGGGAGTTGGCCTTTGCTGGGGGTTCATCCAAGAGAAACAGGCATTGATGTAGGAGTTGGTGGTATATGGAGATAAGAATGTGTGGAAGCTATCATCTGAGTGCCTATTTTTTCTTAAGCGACACTGGAAGCAAGCTCATGGGCTCAGAGTAAGTGTGGAAATTTGAGGAGAGACGAGAAGGTATGAAACAGTCACTGGGGAGAGGGAAAGTGAATGGATTAGGAAAATATACGATGATATCCAGGCAGCATTAAAGTGAGTGAACAAGAATTTAAAAGATCAATTAGCATGGTAGTGTGGTTTTCTCGGGCCACATTCAGCTGTGTGGGAGCAGGTGGAGAGATGGTTTACACGGATGGTGGGCCAAGGTAGTAGGATGGGAAGGAAAGGGGCAAGACAGTGAAGGGTTTATGCAAAAGTGCGATGATATGGTAATTATCATAGTGATAGAATTGGAGCTGGCCGATGAAGGAAGTGGGGGAATGAGCAGGCTGAGTTAAGGAACTGCGTGAGGATCCAAGGACTTTTAAAAACAGTAAGCAGCGAGGGGCGCCTGGGGGGCTCAGTCGGTTAAGCATTGATCTCTGGATTCTGGCTCAGGTCATGATCTCATGGTTCGTGAGATTGAGCCCTCGTGGGGCTCTGTGCTGACAGTAAGGAGCCTGCTTGGGATTCTCTCTCTCTCTCTCTCTCTCTCTCCCTCTCCCTCTCTCTCTCTCTCTTTCAAAATAAATAAACATTAAAAAAAAAAAAAACAGCAGTGACTATGGCTGACTGAGTACTTATAATGGACCACAGCTAGGGAAGGTGCTTCACATTAATTAATGCTAAATCACAATTAATACTAATTCACAACAACTCTACAAGGTAGGTATTAAGAATCCAAATATATGGATTGCTAACAGACTGACCTGACAGACTGTGACCACAGCTGAAGCCATGAGAGATATTTGAAATTCAATCAGTTATCATTTCAGTATCCACTATACAGTGCATATAGTCAGTACCAATAACAAGTGTTATGGGACTCTAGGAACATGGAAGAAGCAGGGAGGCACTTACTGATCTTAAGGCTTTGCCAAGGAAACACAAAACTCAGCCAAGAGACTAACTGGGGCAGGAGTTACAGGCTTCAGAGAACTGTGTACAAATGGACTCCAGGGACAAGAGCAACATAAACAGCTACAACTTGAAGTTGAGCTGCAGCTATAAAGTTCAGCACATCCAAGCAGTGTCAACAGCAAGAGTCCAATCAGCGTCCTGGCTGAAATCTCTGGTAACATAGGAAGCAACCTCAGAAAGACAATGCGTGTATTACACGGGGAGACACAATAGTTTTTCTAAGTGAGGTGTGAGAGGAACCATGGCAGGTGGCTGAAGCTCCAGGCGTCTTGGTTTAAACAATCTTGGGGACTTTCAATGATATTTGTATAGACAAATATAGAAAGGTTTAATATAAATATTTCAGGCTAAGGAATCCATACAAGTGTTTTTTTTTCATACAAGTGTTTTATATTTCTGATGCTTATGTGAATTTGACCAGTAGAGACACAGTCTTGTAACTCCAACTTAAATTATGTAATTGAATACACAAATTAAATTTGTGATTTTATTTTAATTTTTTAATAATTTTTTTAATGTTTATTTATTTTTGACACAGAGAGACAGAGATGAGGTGGGGAGGGGCAGAGAGGGAGACACAGAATCTGAAGCAGGCTTTAGGCTCCAAGCTGTCAGCACAGAGCCCGACACGGGGCTTGAACCCATGAACTGTGAAATCATGACCTGAGCTGAACTCAGATGCTTAACAGACTGAGCCACCCAGGTGCCCCTAATTTGTGATTTTGAATTTGAAGTCTCACTAAGTTTACTTAAGAGAACTACAGTTTCCCATATTTGTAAGTTTAAATTATGAGACGTACAAGGTTTTTTTTACATATATGTATATACTAAAAAGTTTTATTTGTTGTCAGGGAATTGAAATCCTTGAGAAAGAAAGCAAATACATGAACCATGTAAGTGCACTTTGAAATATTTGAAGATGTTCAATTAACCAAAGTCTGTAAATGAAAGCAAACATTAGTCATAGCCCCCGCCAAAAGTGATTGTTAAACTTACACATGGATTAATGATTTGAAACCAGACTTAAAAGCTTAAGGAAGTAGTCGAGTTTTCAGTTTGTAACTTCAGTAAAAAGCAGAATTTATAAAACCAAACTAAGCTTCTGATTAATCTTTCTGTGCACTAAAACTGGTCCTAAAGACACCCCAAAACTCTTATCAACAAATATGAGGAAACTGAGGCATTCATAAGTGGCTGAGCTAGGATTTGATCCCCAGCCTGCCAGTTGCAAAACCCATGCTTTTCTCAGCATTATTCATTGCCTTTCCCTGACAAATAATTAGACAACAGTAACGTGCAATTAACATAGAAACTTGAAAAGAAGACTTCATTCTTTCTCCCATGTCCTACAAAGCCTCGGGGTTATAATTATATCATTACCCCACAGTGCAGACTGAGGCGGAATAGGTGTTTAAGGATCAGGCTGAATTAGTATGACTTTAATTATAACACACCCTGGAAACGGCTTTTCTTACTAAATCCCTAATGTTGGTGCGTGTAAGTATGCTCTGCCAGTTTCTCATAAAAGTAGTGTATATAGAGAAAGAAGAAATCCAATAACCTATGGCTGATTATTTAAACTGTAAGTATGGGGGCGCCTGGGTGGCGCAGTCGGTTAAGCGTCCGACTTCAGCCAGGTCACGATCTCGCGGTCTGGGAGTTCGAGCCCCGCGTCGGGCTCTGTGCTGATGGCTCAGAGCCTGGAGCCTGTTTCCGATTCTGTGTCTCCCTCTCTCTCTGCCCCTCCCCCGTTCATGCTCTGTCTCTCTCTGTCCCAAAAATAAATAAACGTTGAAAAAAAATTTAAAAAAAATAAAAAATAAACTGTAAGTATGTTTGTTTTATAGATAAACGGAGTTTCCTGTCCTCAAGCTTTTTCCTTAGATTGGTTCTATGTGTCCCTAGGAAGTGGGATTGCATGAAGGGGTGTTCCCTTTGAGCATTCTCATGAAAAACAAAATCCGATCTCCAAACAGATAAGATATGATTATTCTCATAAGCAGCCAGCGCCGTTGAAGCTCCAGTCAGAGCACTCAACCTATTATCAGGGACTACGCTCGGAAGATCCAGCTAATTTTAACAGAACTGTTGTAGATTACTCTATCGACAGCTTCTTCAGCAGTGCCCGGCTCCCACTGTCGCTTCAGTTTCTGTTAACAGGAAGGAAGGCCAGTGATGGCGGCTGAGGGCACAGTTGGTGGCCTTCCCAATAACCAGCAAGCCCTTCCCCCTTGCTAATAGATGTTCAGTGCTGCTCAGGTATCAGGCAGCCCCAGGGAAAGGCTGTGATTGTCCCAGTACTCTTTGCCAGTGAAAGGTGTATTAGTAGACACGTGACTTAGTTTTAGCCAATGGGAAATAAGGGTATGACTGCAGTAGTGGACGGGAAACTTCTGGGAAAGAGTTCGGCCCTGATACGAGGGGGAGTGCTGTGAGCAAAAGCTATTCTGGCTATGCCTTCTGATGGGACACTGTCCTTTAAACAAGTGGTGACTGGAATTTCAGTAGCCATCTTGGATATGTATGAGGTAAAATTATCACTCACATCAGCACTTGCCTGGAGAGATCAAAGCTTTGTGTTGTGTTTCATCACACTAGTTCTAAGCAGTGGAACTTGATGAAGGACAATGAACTTTGAAAGACCCCAGGAATCAAATTCCCACTGGACCGAACTGAAGACCTTTTGCTGGCTGATGAACATTGAGACTGGTTTTGACAAATCCTGGACAAACTAACAGATTTACTCTGCTCTATCCAGAATACTAGTTTTCAGTCCTTAGGTAACCTAACTACCATGAATCACTTCTTCAGATTTAGCACTTAAAACCCCTGACTTTTCCCCCTCAAGAAACTTTCTCAGTGAATTTCTTCACGGATACATGTCTCCTTGACTCTTAATTTAGTAAACTTGTATTTTAGATAATAGTAAATTGGGGGTGCCTGGGTGATTAAGCGACCAACTTCAGCTCAGGTCATGATCTCATGGTTTGTGAGTTCCAACCCTGCGACCAGCTCTGTGCTGACAGCTCAGAGCCTGGAGCCTGCTTCAGATTCTGTATTTCATTGTCTCTCTGCCCCTCCCCCACTTGTGCTCTGTCTCTCAAAAATAAACAAATGTAAAAAAAAAAAAGTTTTTAAAAACAGTAACCTGGTGTTTCTGTTCTATTTGCTCACATGACCATAAAGGAATCCCAGGGCTGATTCTCCAGCTTCCTTACCCTATAAGGTTGCTGAATCAACCCTGCAACCACCACTGTTGGTCACTTGCTAGTGACTTCTTCTAAGTGACCCGTAAGTATCCTATTATATCCCAAAGATCAACAAACTCCAACCTGTGGGCCAATAAATAAGGCTTTATTGGAACACAGCCGTGCTCCTTTGTTCATATGTTGTCTGTGGCCACTTTCGTGCTACCCCTGCAGAGCTGAATAATTGCAATAGAGACAGCATGGCCTGCAAAGCGTTAAAATGTTTACTATCCGACCATCTACAGAAAAAGTTTGCTAACTTCAGTTTTAAGTACTATTAGATGGATTTTCTGTTACATCATATGGACGGCATGCCAAAACCATCCCTCTTCCAATTCCTAGATTCTCGCAGCAAACTCCCAGTAAGATCATGGGTATTCCCCCATACACTGCTTCCTGGACCATGGACTGAATCCAACAGCTACTTAATCTAAAATCTTGTAGAACTGACCTCACCACTGTCCAGTCATCCCAGCTCTTTTTCAGGTCTGTGGCTGAGCCATGCTGTGTCTCAATAGGAATAGCACACATGTGGTCTGGAACATTCTTATAACTCTTCCCTTCCCCTTGGCTAGCTTCTATTTGTCTTTTATAGCTTAGCTCAAATGCCATTCTCTCAAGAGAAGATTCTCTGATCCACCAAATAGGTCATGTCCTTATTTTATGGTCTCATGGGACACTAAATTTCTTTATCATATCACTTATCAAAAATTATAATAAGGCACGAATAGTATAATTAGTTTTTATTCTTTCCCATCCTCTTTAGAAAAAAAGCTCTGTAAGCGCAGAGGCTATCTTATTTATGTTCTGTATCCCTAGTGCCTAGAACGATACCTTATTAGTAAGACCCACAAAATAGAGATGTAATAAATGAATGAGAAATAAGTGAATGGAACAAATAGTGCAATACATACTTTGAACCATGTGAAATCCTTTGTCCTTTATTGGACCATGTTCATCTTTCAGAAATATAGACGTGATTCAATTGTGTCAGGCTGGTGTGTTTTATATGAGTCTGAGAGTGTCCTGACAAACGTATCAAGACCTGGCACCTCAGCCACCCAACCCAGCCAGTGTGCTCCTCATTCTTCTGACGTGTCAATTGCCTAATCCATTTACCTGGTGATCTTGCATTTATGTATATCAACCTCTGCCCAACCACAGAGGTAGTTCTGCCCCTCACTAGCTGCTATGCACCCTTACAGGCTACTGAACCTCTATTTTCTCATCTGTAAAATGAGGACGCAGTACATGGATCAGAGACTTCTCCTCCCACTCTGAGGAGGATATGTAAGGTCCTGCCTAAGCTCAGACACCATTACAGAAATAAGGAGGGGAAGAGGAAACAACTTGAGAAGGAGATACAGTCATGATAGTCCTACTAACAGAATCCGCTGAACATTTACCTGGGACAGTTTTAAACCTAGAGACTATATCACCTTTTCTCTTCTCTTCTCTTCTCTTCTCTTCTCTTCTCTTCTCTTCTTCTCTTTTCTTTTATTTTTTTAAGAAACTTTATTTTCTATTAATCTTATTTTCCGCATTCAGTTTAAGAACCTGTAGAAGAACAACTTAACACCACTTAGTGTTGTTCTTACCCATTCAATGGTCTGAGCAATGGGAGCTGCAGACCAGTCTTCAGTGGCAGACGAGGGGCTCTGGTCTGAAGTATGGAACTGCTGGATGGGCACAGAGGCCACCTGCGTGCCTTCAGGCCAGTCAGCAACCTGAGCTCGATAGCAGTAAACTCAAGCAGTTTGCTTGGGCTAGAGATGTCCACTCACCCTGAAATTCCTCCTTGGTCATGGCCTTTTCAGCAGTGGCCTGCTCTTTCTTTTCTATCTCTTTAGAATCTCTGTAGAAATAGATCAGGCATGATCTCCCATGGGTGTGCATGAGGGATGGTGGCACAGGTGCACAGAACTTCCCGCACCATCATGTACCACACGAGCCCCACTGAGCTCCCTTGTTGTTGCACAGGATGGCAATGTGCACATAGCATGGGGGAGAGTCTGTGATACACAGAGCAGTGGTTGGCAGGTTAACATAAGATGCCTCCACGGGAGGCTGGTGGTCAGCCCTGGGCTCAGTAACCACCAGAAGATGTGTTCTTGGAAGTCTGCCTGGATCTGGTTATTGAAAGTTGTGGGAGTGAAGTACCCAGCAGTAGGAGTGGCTACAGTGGCACCAGCAAAATTCAGGACAGCCCACTGGCCGGTGTTCCTGGAGGACGTGACACTGACACCAACTGGGTTTTCAATGGTAACAATGGCACAAGCCATCAGTGGAAGCTTCTTCCAGGTCCCCTTCAGATTTATGATGTAGATGCCATCACTTTAACTTTTGTAGACGTACTTTCCATTTGGAAGTCAGAGTTGGTGCCACCTAAGTAGGTTCCTGCTGCAAGGAATTTAAGGATATCTTCCTTCTTCATTTGCAAGACATCAAAGGGTCTGGACAATGTGAAGTGAAATGAATGAAAATAAAGCCTGCATTATTTTTCATTGGCAAATCTGAATTTTCTCCCTCCATCATAAAGAATGAGATCTTGAGAGCAAAATGGATCCCCAAGGAAAATGTCATTTTCAATTATAATGGCAAGTTTCATTGAGTCTAAATCAAAGTTTCAATCTCTCTTGCAATTAGAACTTCTATTCTCCCCCAACATCCTCCAATTTGTAATCCTCAACACAGACCTGAGTCAAGGTCAGGGAACCCTTAGTAGGGAGTGGGAGTTGTGTGTCTGGGTCTGTTCTCCTCCCACCACTGGAAGGGAGGTGGAAGGGAGGGGAAGGGGAAGAGACAGAAACACCCTTTCCTAGCTGCTGCTGCTTCTGTCTTAGGTTTCCACTGGCTGAGACTGCCTGTCTGTGATTGGAGGCTTCCCCACCCTCAGTCTCTGGAGCACTGGGTGTGTGGGTTATTGGGATGCACCCCCAGGACTATGCAATGTGAAGCTCCTTGACATTAGTCGGAATGATGCACACTCCAGCTGATGTCTTGCCATCTTCCACACCAAGCTTTTGCAGTTACCCTGTACCATTTTCTGCTGGGGTGACCTTTAAGGAGCTTTAAATCCGGTTACCTTCGAAAATACTTTCTTGGGCTGTGGAAAACGGAGGCATCCCTTCCACACTGAATGGTGGCGTCACACTACCCCCTCTGCTGCTTCTTCTGCTTGCCCTGATGTTGTGAACTGCTCCTCTGGCCTCAGGGTGCTCAGACAGGAAGTAGGCACGACTCTCTGGGTTCACATGTGACCCCCCCCCCAGGAAAGGGAGTATGTGTCAAGCTCCAAGAACTTTCTCAGTCTACTTGACATGGCAAGCAGCACCGCCATGGTCCTGGGAGTGTGTATAATTCAGCCAGCATCCAGCAAGGAGTGTGAAGCCAGGCTCCCCTCCTGTAGGCAGTCCTAATTTCTACGAATTATTCTCTTAGGGCTACTCTCATTTGGCCCGAAAGGTGGGTAACTCACGGGGAATGGAGATGAAGATAACACAGAAGAGTTCTTATTCAACTAATAGCTCACTGGCAGTTCCTAGTGAAGCAAACTGACTTTGAGTTTCTTGTCTTTGCTTTTGTAGGCTGATTGAGGTGGTGGGGTGTTACAAGACGATCTGGTCTACCTTTTAATAGCACCTGCAGTTATGTACCTAGCATCTCCTTTTTAGAATGTGAGAGTTCCTTCAGCTTTGCAGCGATAGCCTGGGGTCCGAGACAAGAAGAGTCCCCGGTATCATCCTATTAAAAAAAAATAATGATGTATACGTATCATATTTTACCAGATTTGGATTGTATTATTTTATAAGTTGCTTTTTCTTACTAAAGATGTGTAGTAGCATTTCCCATGCTACTAATTGTGCTTTGAAGTGTTTTTTTTTAATCTGAGTACAGTTAACACACAATATGACATCAGTTTCAAGCGTATAACATAGTGATTCGACAAGTTTGCACGTTACGCTATGCTCACCACAAGTGTAGCTACCATCTGTCCCCATACAACACTATCACCTGAGAAGGAGAGAGAAAGAATCTCTCACAGTACCAGTAATATCTGGGCTGCATCTAAAAGGCTGAATCACAGTTTTTTAGGGAAAAGGAATATCTTGCATGAAAAGATAATAGAGGGGCGCCTTGGTGGTTCGGTCAGTTAGGCATTTGACTCTTGATTTCGGCTCAGGCCATGATCCCAGGGTCATGGGATGGAGCCCTGTATCGGGCTCCTTGCTGAGCCCGATGCCTGCTTGAGAAAAGAAAAAAAATATTTAAGATAATAGAAGCAAGAAAGAACATTGAATGGTCTGGGAACTGGAAGGACAGGGAGGAGTCTTGATCTATATAACCCTGTGACATTTGAGTGTAAAGTGTAATTATTATTACTACTAATTTTCTTTTCTTTCCCTTTTTTAATTTATTTAAGTTACATCCAAGTTAGTTAGCATATAGTGCAACAATGATTTCAGGGGTAGATTCCTTAATGCCCCTTGCCCATTTAGCCCATCCCCCCTCCAGGAACCCTCTGTTTGTTCTCCATATTTAAGAGATTAATTTTATTTTCAAAAGAGGAAACTGTGGTATAGACAGAGTAAGAGATTTGTTAAGATTAGCTAGCCAGTCAGTGGCAAATCCAGAATTTAAAGTTGGGATTTCTGGAAACTTGGAGGAACTGAATATAAGCAGGAAAGGAAGAAATCAAGGAAACCTGAGCCATGACGAAGGAGAAGGGATGCCCTAGCAGTGAGGAGTGGAAAGAGAAGGAAAACCGTCTGCTCCATGTCCAATTAAATCTCTTTTGTTCTCAGAGAGGCCTGGGAAGTTGACCGCCAGCTTCCCTCATCTGATGAGTGAAGTGTAATAAATGTGTGCACTTTTTTTTTTTTGTAGAAATGTGAAGTAGTTTCCAAAATTAGCTCTGTCCAACTGTTAAAACCCCCAAATTCCCAAACTCTCTCAACAGGAAGCAAGCAGTGGACATCCAGATGTTTCTCCTCACAGTATTTGTCTGTGTAGTATTTACATTGATCTTTTTCTTGTCAAATCATGACTTTATGAAATGCTTTATTACGCTGATTGACCGTTCGCACAGAAGAACTGAGAAGGGTGAGCTGAGGGAAACATGGGTGCAGGGTGCCGTGCGGATCCTTAGCCAGTGCTCCATCTCGGAAAACCACACTTCCAGTAAACGCTTGGAGTTCAGAAATCCAGCAAGTACAAAACTCAGCAGAGACTGTTCCTTTTCTGTATGAAGAAAGATAGTACAAGGAACAAACCTTGATGAACCCACCCTTTGGAGATTATGAAGGTAAATGAGGGGTTCCTGCGTAGCTCAGTTTGTTGAGTGTCCAACTCTTGATTTCAGCTCAGGTCATGATCCCAGGGTCATGGGATAGAGCCCAGCGTCAGGCTCTATGCTCAGAGTGGGATTCTCTCTCTCTCTCTCCTCTACCTTTCTCCCCATTCATGCTCTCTCTCTCTTTCTAAAAAATAATAATAATAATAATAATAATAATAATAATAAAGCAAATAATAATAAACGTTTTAAAAAGAAAAGAAAGGAAATGATCGGTCTGCAAATCGTGGAATCTACCAAATCATGAATACCAAAAGAATAGCTTTCTGCAGGAAGAGAGTTGAATAAAGCCTGGGCTGATAGGTCATTAGTTATTTCACTTTCTGCCAGGAACTGGGCTACAAAGGTGCATGCATACCTCAGTTTGTCCTCACCACAGTCCTAAGAAAAAGGTATTATTTTCATGCCCTGTTTATAGACGAAGAAATTGAGACCCAAGAGAGGTTAAAAACCTAAAAGTTTACTGGGACACCTGGGTGGTTCAGTCAGTTGAGTGTCTGACTCTTGATTTCGACTCAGGTCATGATCTCACGGTCATGAGATCGAGCGCTGGGTGGGGCTCTGCATGGGGTATGGAGCCTGCGTGAGATTCTCTCTCTCCTTCTCTCCTTCTCCCTTTGCCCCTCCCTCTGCTTATGCACATGCTCTCACTCTCTGGCTCTCTCTCTCTCTCTCCCTCCCTCAAAAATAAAAAAATTAAAAAATCTTAAAAAAAAAGAAGACAAAAAAACTTCAAAGATTACTTACCTAGTAAGCAGCTGAGCTGGGAATCCAACCTAGGTCTATCTCAGTCCAAAGAGACTATGCATTTAACTATTATATTCTGAATGTAATGTTACGTAATTCTGTTCTTAAAAAAAAAAGAAAAAAAAAGGTGGTGGACCCACTTTGTTGATTCTTCAAGGAGAAGATGCCTCTGTTTCTAACACTGCCAGAACTGTTTTTCTATCTCTTAGTAACTCTACAATGAGAGTCATTCTCCACCACTCTCCACCCTCCTCCGTGGCAGCTATTTTGCTAAGGCAATGGGTCACTTTTGATCACTTTTCTTGTCTTCCTTTTAAGCTACCATTGTTTCATTCTTTCTTTGAACCCCAAAGAAAGATATAAAAGGTGAACAGCATATACCTAGAAGGTCACAGTGCTTGGCAACGAACACCCAAAACCAAGACCAAAAAAACCAGCTACAGGATGGGATCCTGGAAGCCTTTCTCTTGCTGGGTAACCAGTGACCAAAGAGATAATGTGTCAGACTTGCAACGGATACCCCTTTTGATTAATTAGTCTCTTTTCTTCCTCTTTTAATTATGATCTTAGCCAAAGTTCCATGTTGTTTCTCCCACTATTAAAGGGAGGGAAGAAAGAAAAAAATGAAGATAAATATAACCAACTTTATTTGGATCAACTATGTCTCATTAGCAATTTTATGGTTTTAGTGTGGAGAATACTTAGTACAGAAAAGGCATTTTCTCTTTCTATTTTTTTTTTTTTAACTAACGTTTAATTGGTTTATCCCCTTTGGGCTAGCTAGAGAAACGCCTATACCCAACATGCACATACTGTAAGAATGGGCATAAACAAAAGTCAAACATCTGCTTACCAGACCTGCCCCTCAGTCTTCTTCTTAAGCACCAGGAAAAGCATCTCAAGTTAGTCCCCAGTTTGACTTTGCAGGAATGCTGGATTCTCTGTAGCGTTTTTGCCTCTCACCTTTCCTAGGAGTTTATAGGGCGCTTTGAAGTTCCTCTGAACAAACAGGGTCTCTGTGTTTCGCTTATTGCTGAGCCAACCCTGGGGCCTCGGTTCCATCAGCTCCTTATTAAGTGTTTAGTAATTTCAGTTTCCACCTTTTGGTCTTGCTCGCTTTGCAAACATCTGGAGAGAATTAGTTCCCAGGCCTCTGTAACATACCCATTTTGTGGTTCTAGAGAGAGTTGCGGTCTAGGGGATGTTGTTGCCCTTAACGAGCTTTCTTTATGCTTTTTAACTGTAAAAGGTACCGTCGTTAATATTCACAGACAAGGAGAAAGTGAGACCAGCCACTCCATCCCTGTTTAGCTCTTACCTTCTTGACTGTGAATGAGAACTTCATGCTGAAATGGGTAGAATAAATATCATGAAAGTGGGAATTAAATACAAGATAAAATAATGCATGATAATAATAACAACAATAATGTCTGGGCACCTGAAATGAGCATACGTCTCTACCTGGGTGATTCGGTGTGATCTCTGCTAGCCCTGTGGGCCTGTGAGCACTGAAAACGTGTCTAGTACATATTAAGATTTACTGTTAGGAAGTCACACACTAGATTTGGAAGAGACAGTATAAAAAATGAAAATATAGCACTAAGAATTTTATGCAGATTTGATGTTGGAATGATAATTTGGAGATATAAGGTTAAAATTAATTTCGCTTTTTTTCCCCACTTTTTCAATGTCGTTATTAGAAAGTTTTTAATCATATAAGTCACCCACTTTTGTGTTTTTCATCATGTTTCTATTGGACAGCAGTGGTGCACTAAAGAACCAGACAAATTATTTAACAGGATATGACTAGGATTGGAAGATTCCTGTGATGGCATCCATGTGATATCAAAGTGAATAGGATGGGTATTGAAAGAAGTGTTAAGAAAATACCCTGAATTTCAATAAGTAGGAGAAGATGGCTATCAGATAGACACTACTGATTGTTAACTTTTTCCCAGGACAAAATTCTAGAATAAATTGTTAAATACAACATTTATAAGTAGGTTATAAGTAGGGGGTGCCTGGGTGGCTCAGCCAGTTAAGCATCCGACTTCAGCTCAGGTCATGACCTCGTGGTTCGTGGGTTCAAGCCCCACGTTGGGCTTTATGCTGACAGCTCAGGGCCTGAAGCCTGCTATGGATTCTGTGTTTTCCTCTCTTTCTGCCCCTCTTTCTCTCTCTCTCTCTTGAAAATAAACATTAAAAAAATTTTTTTAAGTATATTAGGAAACAAGTAGATGATCACAAGAAACTACTAAGGAAAATTACAACTGGTTGAATATTTGTATTCAGTCTTGAAAATTTATCTATAGAGAGGCACCTGGGTGGCGCAGTCGGTTAAGCGTCCGACTTCAGCCAGGTCACGATCTCGCGGTCCGGGAGTTCGAGCCCCGCGTCAGGCTCTGGGCTGATGGCTCAGAGCCTGGAGCCTGCTTCCGATTCTGTGTCTCCCTCTCTCTCTGCCCCTCCCCCGTTCATGCTCTGTCTCTCTCTGTCCCCCAAAAAATAAATAAATAAATAAATAAATAAATAAATAAATAGAAAATTTATCTATAGAGAGGCCTTGGGGGGGACCACAAAACTAAAAAATTAATTGAACATGATGAATCTCAAAATAAGTACTCAAAATATAATGCATCAATAATGGGAATGTGATGTATAACTTCCATAAATGTCAAGTGCTGAGTTCATAACATGAATTGTGTTTAGGTACATCACTGAGGTGGCCCAGCTTAAAAATAATGTCCATGCAAAGAATTAACTTTTTTAAGTACAGCACTAACTAAAGGTATAATATGCTGTGGAAAAATATCATAGAGCATAGAAGTCTCACTTTATTGCGCTGAACTGGCCAAATCTAGAATATTTTGTTGAGTTCCTGCATAACCACATGGTAAGGGTGTCCTTTTTTTAATTTAAAAAAATTTTGTTTAATGTCTATTTATTTTTGAGAGAAAGAGAGACAGAATGTGCATGGGGAGGGGCAGAGTGAGGGGGAGATACAGAATCTGAAGCAGGCTCCAGGCTCCAAGCTATCAGCACAGAGCCTGTCGCCGGGCTCCATCCCACAGATCGCGAGATGGTGACCTGAGCCGAAGTCGGTCATTTAACCGAATGAGCCACCAAGACGCCCCAGGTGAGGGTGTCTTAACAGCTAGAACAGGAAAGCCATTCAGCCGGGCAAAGAAGACCTCTGAGAATGTCACTTGACAGTGTGATCATTGTTATCACTTGGAGAGTGTAGACATTCTGCTTTGCTACAGAAAACAGGCTGACCAAAGAACAGTTGGTGGATGTTACAGGAAAGGTAGGAACGGATCATTATAAAGGAGAATTTTTGAATAATTGTGGAGCCCTCCATGGGAAAGGCTGCCTGGAAGATTATAAAGTAGCTCCCTTTCCTAAGAGTGTTGTTCTGTAGAGGCCAAATGAGCATTCATCAGGTATGTTAAAGAAGATATTTCTACATTGGAAGGGAGATTAAAGTAAGTGGCATTTTTTTAGTTTCCAATTCTAAAGCTGGAAATCCTGTTATCAGTATAGTCATTCTAAGATACTCTACAGGCTCCTGCTTTGGTCAAACCAAGCTAAATACCATCTGGAAGCTTCCTAAAAATGATGGTGCATCAGAAATTAAACTAAGAAGACATCTAACACACGGTAGCTGCCTCTCTGTGTGTGTTTAGGGGATGGGGAGGGAGCAAAGTCCAGAGCCATAGTGTTTGCCAATTTCTGTGGTGTAAATACCCCTACCATAGCAAAATCTAAACTAGCCACAGTTTAACAACTGGCCGGCAAATTTCCTGAGAATGTAACATGTCTCTCACAGGCCGGCATGAGCTGGCTCCAGTACGACACTGCTCACGTATCACTTAGCAGTTAGAACACAGTGTCAGCGAGACAGAATCAATCAATCAATCAATCAATCAATCAATCAGATTTTTAAAACATGTTTGCTATGGGTCAC
Source organism: Felis catus (assembly GCF_018350175.1). Classification (NCBI taxonomy): domain Eukaryota; kingdom Metazoa; phylum Chordata; class Mammalia; order Carnivora; family Felidae; genus Felis; species Felis catus. The sequence goes on from NC_058375.1 coordinate 50,426,978, forward strand.
CCACCCAGAAAGGTGTTAATATGTGACATGGTATTTTCCCTCAAAGAACTTAAGGCCAACTGGCAGAAGAGGGAAATGGGTTGGGGGACAAAGATCAACACATAGAGGAAAAATAGAAGGTATTTTAGGACATGAAACAGTGCTGACCACAGAGGTCAATGCTAGTGAAGCTTGGAAAGCAGCAAAGGGACAAAAGCTAATGCTTATTGAGCGTTGAAATGTTCCATGTGCTCTATGGGCCACCGTTTCTTATATCTGAAGAAACATAATCATAACCCGGTAAGGTAGATATTGTGCCGTCATATAAATGGGGAACCAGAGCTCAGAAATGTCAAGACACAGACCTGAAGCCACACCACTGGGAGTAGCACAAATCCATCCTTATCTACACATCCAAGTTGGGCAGCCAGTCCCTCCTGGGCACTATCGGGAAGGGGGGGGGGTTGCGGACGGTGGGAGAAGGGAAAGACTGAAGCTTAGCTGGAAGGACAGAGAGAATTTAATGCCTCCTCCTAAAACTAAGGTTTACAAAGCAGAGCAATAGTCCCCAACCCTCTTCTTGCGAGGCAGTCCTGCTGCGGCTGACGTGAACAGCTTCTCTGTGGACAGTGTCTCACCCCCAGTCACCGCTGACTCAGAAAGCAAGGCAAGCAGACTGGGAGGCAGTCACACCCCCAAGCCCTGACCATCCTCTCTAGACCTCTTCTTCTTGCCACTCTAACAAACCCACCTAGGCGTGGGTTCTGAGTTTTTGTTCAAAATTCCAGCGGCTTGACTTAGGGAAGTAAATGGCTCCCTGAGCCTCAGTTTCTTGTAACACAAAATGAGAAGAAATACTATCCAATTCACATTTTGTTGAGATTGTATGTGTTAATTAAGAAACAAAACAAAGCAGGGGTGCCTGAATGGTTCAGTTGGTTAAGCTTCTGACTCTTGATTCCGGCTCAGGTCATGACCTCACAGTTTGTGAGTTCAAGTCCCGCATTGGACTCTGCACTGACAGTGCAGAGCCTGCTTGGGACTCTCTGTCTCGTCTCTCTCTGCCCCTTCTCCACTTGCTCTCTCTCTCTCTCTCTCTCTCTCTCTCTCCTCTCTCTCTCTCAAAATAAATAAGTAAACTTAAAAAAAGAAACACCTAGCACAATGCCAAGCACAGAGTAGATATTCAATAAATATTAAATTCCTTTCTTTCCATACAGCTGCATGGTTTTCTCCCTAGCTAGATTGTCATGCATATCTTTGTGTCCCCAACAACTAACTCAGGACATGGCAAAGAGAACAGGTTAACTCTGTTTAGTGACAGCACTGATTCATTACTCTGGTCCCAGAGATGCTTTTTACATTAAATAAAACAAATATACATGCACATGCAAAAGTCTATTCCTGTCCCAAGGAATCAGTCTATGCTCTTCTAGGGGCTGGTCATTCCACACAGATGAGGGAGTGCCTGTTCTCTGACAAGATTGTCTACTGTCCTCAGTCTAAAAACTGCCTCTACCAGTTTATTTACATCAACAAGGTGTCATCTTTATACCATGATCTTTCAATTCTGGTGAGTGCTTGGTTGTCCCATTACACTATCAAGGGGTGGTGCCGGGGTGGCCACTAAGGGTCCAAGGAACAGTGTCATGCTGGATGCAAGAGTTCAGGTATCATGGCGGCTCAAGGCAAGTTCGGTCAAGGAAACAGCAATGAAGGCCATGGGGCTGTTGGGGGGTGCCCTTGTGACCATCACTGCAACCTGAAAGAATTGACCAATAATTGCATGAATGGAAGCTAGAAGGAACTGCAGCTTTCTTTGAAGAGAGCAGAAAAGTGGTTGACGATGTACAAAGCTCCATAGGCTCAAGCAAAGCACCCAAATGTGCTCATTCACCCCTTCCATTCACTCATCTCCCCCTACATAGTGCTACTCACCAGGGCATGCCGCCGCGGGCGCTCGTTCCCTCCCTGGGTGCTCCAGGAACCAGTTATGAAATCCACCTATGTAGTTTCTGTGGAGGTCAGCTCTGATTTTAGCAGACAGCATGAGCTATCATCTGGTTTTTATTAAATTCCATAAGTGAGACAGTAATTCATACTCCAAAATGTTACAGACTCACTATTTACATAGTGTGACTGATTGAAAACTGTTTTGTTCTTTTCTGCTTTTCTCTCTTTTGCAAATTTCCTTCAGTGAGCGTGGACTACTTTTATATTCAAAATTGTAAACATTTTTTGAAAGAGTAAGAGTTTCACGTCAGAAACAGAAGTATAGGAACAGAACATGCCATTACTCATGGCTTTGAGAACCATATTCCTACAGCCCTGATGATCAGCAAGTCGTGTTATTGAGACGTTTTCCTCTACTTTCTGTGAATCTGAGTGAGCTTTGCTCCGAGACTGCCAATCGAAGAATGGGAAGTACACATTATTACGAGAGGGATGAGTAATTGAATCCCCTAGCACCTACCACAGTGTGAGTTCTAGGTTAAGTACTTGAAAATGATAACTTTTCAATAGCTGGGATTTCTCCAGCATGGAATGACAAGATATATGACAACTCTTTGTCCGGTGGCTTACTTGGTGTCAGCTGTGTGCCAGGCACTGTTCTGGGCATTGAAGATATAAAGATAATTCATGCCTTCACTCTAGTGAGGAAGGTAGATATGAAAACACTGTAGCAGTACCAGAGGAGTGACTTATGTACAAGAGGGTATAGGTGAAAGGTCAGAGCAGTTTTCATAAAGGCCAAGATATTTCAACAGTCTTCCCTTGAAAGAAGGAATTTGCTAAGCAGATCAGATACAGTTGGGTGGTAAAGGGATGGGTAGAGGTAAGGAGAATCCAGCGGAGGGAAAAATGGGAGCATGATTAGGGCTCTGGGATCGAAAATTTAAAGTTCTCAAAGACGTAGCAGTTCTTGTCCCAAACGAGAAGCTAGGCTAGCAAACCACTGTGAACCCTAATTCCATCAAACACCCATTAGCCCTGCCGTGTACCCAGCATAAGTATGGTGATGATTGAAGACAACGACAAGACATCATCACCCCAAATCACCTGATGATCAGAGCGTTGTCTTACTGTGCTACTTCCTGTCCTTTTGGTGAAATTGCAGAGTGAAGTTTAAAATGCTGAGGCTGCCCATTTGAGAATGAGGAATTGCATATTGGAATTAGCATAATAAATGCTTACATTGTATATAATCTACTGGAGATCCTGGGATGACTTTTCCCAAAAGACACTACAACCTGGATACTGTCCTACCACCTAGACAGGAAAGAAAGGGAAAGAGTTGTAGCACTGATGGTGCTTTCCTTGTGTCTTCGGCAGCCTTCCAGTCCAAGAAATAAGAATAATCGTAAGGCAACTTTAATCTTCACCGAGCTCTCTTGAAGCATATCAAAGAGAATCCCAAATGCACAGCAAAACATCTTAAAATTGCCTTTCCCCATCTCTCTCTAGTCATATATATCATACATTTATGGTTCCCTCCTCCTCATTCTTTCCCCCTTCTCCCTGTATTCCTCCAGGCTCTCTTAAACCCAACTGCAAGAGCACTTATCCTTCACCCCCAGCTCCCTTCCCCCTTTCTGGATTTATTTCTCCTGTGGCTGGTAGCTCTCTCCCTTTTCTGAAGTAAATCAATTTCACCTTCCTCCAATCAACACCACAGTATTTTTATATTTGTGGCAAAAGTTTAATAGGCAGAATTGGGGGATGCTTTGCAGAGGCTAGAATACTCCAGAGAATGATTTGTTTTCCTCATCATCTGAACGGCAAGCGTTTTTAGCCACTGCTGGCTAAGTTTTTTCTGATGGAGCCCACATTTTAGGCCTTGCTCACCCTAAAAACATAAGGCTTCCCCTATCAGAGAAAGTCGATGTAAAATGATGTTCATAAGTCTATTTTCCCGTATGTCCCTTTTAATGATAACAAATTTGAGCCTCCGTTCCTTACCCACCCAAGATGGTTAACTATGAGAATACTATTCAGTTAGTGCCCTTCTTCCCCACAATCCCCAAGGGCAGGGGCCCCGGACATTAGCTGGGGAAATAACCCTGGAAAATAGAATGCCCTTATTTCTCATTGTATTTAGTATTCGTTGAAGTGAATTGAATGTGAGCATAAACTTCTCAAAGGTTCTTTTAGTCCTTTGAACCAAGTGTGAACCGAGTGTCACTGAAGTCATGAAACCTGGCGCATACACAGTTGCATTTCACCCTGCCTCAAGCCACCACATGAATGGGTGACCAGGAAGCAATCTTCCCTTCATAGGATTTCCTCCGATGCCTACGCTGCAAGCCAAGGACCTGTAAGTACAGAAAAAGCCATTTGTTTTTCCTTTCCTTTGAGGGAAGTGACCAGATGCAAAGTTTTCAGACCCAATTCCTGACTCCTCGGTGCCCATTCTGGCATTTGAAGAGTTAATCTGCTGCCACCTAGTGGCTCTCAGCCAACCTGCGACCCCCAGCTCCCAGAAGAGGAATGAGTGAGGGTGACTGGGGTGAGGTTGCCTTGGTGAAGGGGGCAAGGTTCCCGAGTGGCTTTGTCTTTCCACCCCAAAGTACTAGTTACAAGTGCTCGCTTTTCGAAAGCAGATTCTCTCTCTTCTGTCTTCCCCCCCCTCCTCCTCACTCTCCCTTTCTTTCCCCTTCCCTCCCTCTCTCATTCCCCCTCTCTTTCTCACTTGCAACTGCGGCCCCGTTTCCTCTAGACCTGAGGCAAAACAGTAGTGCAGGCTAGGATTTCTTGCAAGTTTTCCACTGTGGGGTGCCGCAACAGCTGTGACCCTAGCTTGATTTTGATGTAGACTTCAAGGGCGCCGTCCCCAGCAGGGGGAACATTTTTACCTCAGGAGCCTATTCACATTGGTAGCCTTGGCAGGGAAAGTTCCAGAAGCTTTGATTACACAAATACCTCTGCTAGGTACAGGCCCCTTCTTGGCAACCTGGGGAGAGAGAATGTGCACGTGGGCTGATTAAACCAAATGACCCGTTTCCTTTGCTGGGGTGGAGGCTGGGGGCTGGGGCTGGGGGTCTTCGGCTTGGAAATGATTTTTTCCTTGGCTGTGTTGCCTGGAAACTTGGAGAGTTTAATTAGGACTGGGGAGGTTTTTGGCTTCTGCAGCTGCCTCTGCTCTCCCCCAGGGTTAGTGGGTGAGTGTGTGTGTGTGTGTGTGTGTGTGTGTAGTGCAGGCCAAAAGCGTCCTGAGAAGTGAATTGTGTACCATGGCAGATGTGACTCTTTTTATTTCAATTGATTTCAGTTAATAACTTTTAACCTTGTGAACCAGAGAGGCTGCGTGTGGTTTATGTATCACGTACTGAAACCTGGACAACTGGGTGGAAGGGGTAGCTATTACCTTACTTCCTATATCCATCAAGGGCCAATCTTGGAAAATTTTCTAAATGTTCTCAAGAAAGTCCAAGAAGGACTGCCCCAGGTCAGTGTCTCCCTGACTCTGTGAGTTCCAAGGGAAAAGTAGGACAGAACCCAGCCTGCCCACATGCAGTTATCCTACTTTGTTAGGGAAAAAGAACAAATTAAAATACAATATTTTAAATCTTTTATTAGCCCCAATACCATTTATCAGCATCAATTCGTTATTGTCCCATGTGGGGATTTTGAAGAATTGAGGAAGAAGAGGTTTTTTCATTTGGTGGGGGAGGGGTTGTATATGTTTGTATCTACTTATTTTTCAAGTGTAAACATGATACATACATATGTTCCAGTCATAAAAGAATTAAAGACAGAAGTGAAACCCCTCTTGCTCAAAGGCAGTTTTTCTAGCTGGAGTCAACATCAGTCTAGGCACATTTTGGCCCTTCTCTTCTTCCCTTCCTTTTCTTTCCTCTCTTCCTTTTCTCCTTCCTTCAGAGGAAGAGTCAGAGACATAGGTCTTTCTTTATGGAGTGCACGCAAGTGAGCCATAGCATACTGTGTGTCTGAGTTTCTGAGGGTGGCCATAACAATGTACCACACACTGGATGGCTCAGACAACAGAAATGTGTTGTTGCGTGGTTCCAGAAGCTGCAAGTCCAAGATCAAGGCATTGAGCTTCCGATGGCTTGCTGTCAGCCTTTGGTGTCCCCTGGCATGTAGACTCATCGCTTGATCTCCACCTTCATCTTCGTATGGCATTGTCCCTCTGTGTGTGTGTGTGTGTCTGTCCCTGTGTCCAAATTTCCCAAAAGGCAAATTTGGGAAGTTTGGGACATCAGTCATACTAGATTAAGTCCCACTCTAACGACCTCACTTTAACTTGGTTGTCTCTATAAAGACCCTGTCTCCAAGTAAGATCACATTCTGAGGTACTGTGGGTTAGGTCTTGAGCATCATTTGAGGAACACAATTCAGCCCATAATACCAGGTAAAGCAATAGCTGTGTATGTTTGGTATTGCAGTAGTATCTAGGAGGGAGGTTTGTTTTTTTTAAAGCCAATGATGGGATATATTAACGGGACTACTTTTTTCTTTTCCTTTTTAAATTTATTGTACATTTTCATAACATTATACATACACAGATATGAAAGAGTCAAGTAGTTTTATAAGGCTTATTATGAAAAATAGGAGTCTACAAGCCATAGCCAGGCTCTCCACCTCCGTTTTATACTCTTGAAGGCAACCTCTTTCAGCTCTTCTGATTCTGTTAACATTTAACTGTAAATTTCCAAACAACAGATTTATGTAGCTACATGATTTTTCAATTATAGATATTATTTACTGGTTTCCTAACATGGAAGACGGGGAGTCAGCTCTCTATAGGTACACTCCACCTCTCTCTCTCTCTCTCTCACACACACACACACACACACACACACACACACACTTCTAGTATTCTATCTGCCCAATATCGTGGTGTTGTGACTCAGTGAGATTTAGCCGATGTTCCCATCACCATGACTATGTAAATGCTATAGATAACTAAGTTGTGGGGGATACCAAGAGTACTTTTTCTTTCCTGTACAAAGCTTCTCCCACCTGGAGTGAATAATTGACTTGTGTTTTCACTTGGCTGGTTTTTAATGTACTTATTATCACTTATCAAACCCCAATTCTGCCCCAGTTGTGTAAAATCCCCTGAATACATTCAAACACATTAGTAATTATTGATTTCACCTTCTTGAAGTCTCTTCCAGAGCCCTCTGACCTTCTCCAAACTGGCACTGAAGGTCACATGACCAGACTGTTGCCTAGGGAATCTTCAATTTAGGCCTTTCCTCTTGGACCAGAGCTCCAGAGAAGACTCTGCAGTCCCTACTTGGAGAGTATATGCCTGGCTGCTATGTTCCGGGAGCTGAATGTGGGAAGAAGGCTGGAGCCCAAATAATTCAGTCAGATCATCAATATTCCTTGAGCCTCTCTGTTTTCAGTACAGCATCCTCTCATACCTCAATTCGGCCTAGCATCTCCACTCAGAAATCCCCTGCTTTCTGTCTCTTGAAAATAAATCTTTCCTGTCATTTATTGCAGTGAAGAAGGAGTCAAGTGATTTCATGGCATAGGAGGTGGGGGCTTCGGGGGACACCTACCTGATCCCAAACCCTCCCCACTAACCCTCTTGTGTCTCCCCCACCTTCATGCTCACTTCCAGACATACCAAGTGTCACTAATTCCTGCACTTGTTCTAGGATCCAAACTGTCAACCAAGTCACTTCTGGAGCCTCCCCATTGCAGGATTAGCATGTGGCTCTGCTGAACCAGTCTGCTAGGACAGCTGCCAGCTTCACAGCATTTCAGTCCACAGGTTTTGTTGTTTGCCCCTTTTCTATTCTGTTTTTGTGTCATTAGGTTACCAGGAGAAAGGAAGCTAAATAGAGGTGTCCCATTTGCCAGCTTTAACTCTAAAGCTGTTCTTGTCCTCTAACCAGCATGTTCTGGAGATAGTTTCAAATCCCTAAGGAGCGATCCTATTGCTGGGCTATCTGGAAGCTGTGGGTGAGTTTAGGGAGAAGAGAGGCTCTGTGACCACGTGCACGTGCACATTCAAGTACACAGTCATCCCAACCACCCACGCTGCACACAGTCTACAGCCAACCTGGGCTGGATATTTGGGTTCACTAGCTTTAGATTCTTATTTTGTTCTTTGTGTAATTTTCTTAGATTCCCCAGTTCTCTCTCCCCGTCCCCTCTAATTTATTCTTGAAAATACCACCAAAGTGTTCCTTTTAAAAATGCAAATCCTATTATTATGTCATTCCCCTACTTCAAAGGCTTCAATGCCTTCTCTTTACTTTTGCAATAAAGTCCCACACTCTACTCTTGTCTTATATGACTCCCACAGTCTGGACCCTGACAACCTGCCCCGTCTCATATTAGTCTCCTCTCTCTGGCTAAACTTTGGCTTCCTTGACTATTTGTCAGTTCCCTCAGGTCTTTGCACATGTTCTTGCCTCTGCCTGGAAAGCTCTCTATCTCAGAACCCCAAAAGCCCTAAGGGGAAAACATCCTATTCCCAGAGACACCTTCTCTGACCACCTCTCAGCCCCTCCCCCATAGACATTAGGTTAAATTCTACCTTACGTACCCTCCTGACATCCTGCTCTTTTGCTTTGTTAACACTTTAGTTACATGTCCAGGCTAGAATGGAAGCATTAGGAGCATAGGATCTTTTTCTGTCTTGTTCACATCAGGCTAGGAACCTAACAGCAGGCTAGGCTCCTAGAAGGTATTCAAAGATATTTATTTAGGGGCCCATGTGTGGCTCAGTTGGTTGAGCCTCTGACTCTTGATTTTCTCTCAGGTCATGATCTCCTGGTCATGGGATCCAGCCCCACGTTGAGCTCTGGGTTCTGTGCTGGGCATAGGGGCTGCTTGAGAGTCTCTCTCTCTCTCTCTCTCTCTGCCCTCCCCCACTTGCAGTCTCTCACTCTCTCTCTAAAAAAAAAAAAAAAAAAAAAAAAAAAAAAAGTTGTTTATTTAATCAATTACACTTTTCACTTTAGATTTTTCTAATGTCTCTTCCCACCCCAAACCCAGTATACTCACGATTCTAAATCTACTGTTTTAATCAGGGAGAATATTAGCTAAATTTCAAATGTGTTTGGCCTGAAAAGATACTCATAATTCCCTTTCTAGAAAACTAGGCTTGGTGCCTCTCTTCCTCTCTCCCTTGCGGAAAACAGGCCTAGATGTCCTCAGGACACTGAAGCTGGTGGCCAGGTGTCCCTTGGCTTGTTCTGCTGGCTCTAAAAGCAGAGATTACAAAGATTATAAACAGAAAAGGAAAGACTTAATTTTTGTTTTTCACAGGCAATCAGGGAAGTTGATTATAGTGATAAAGTTAGTAGGTCATACGAGGGTTCTCATAGAATAAGCTGAATGGAGGTCCCCACTACAGAACTCAGTTGTAGTAAGACAAGTACCCTAGTTTTTTTCTCATTGCTTTTCTTATGAGAAAAAAAAATGTAGCCCACCCTATGCAATAATTGGACGTTTGAAACCAAAACGATTTGTTTTCTCATCTGTAAAATGAGGAGGTTGAACTAAGTGCCCTCTAAGGCTGCTCTAAAACTCTCTGACCTTATTCTATGATCCTTTGTAAATGCTGTTCATGAGAATTTCTGGGTTTCTGAAAATACACCGCTCTTGAGAAAAGTCAAAGTTTTATTGCAAGTTTAAAAAAAAATAGAAACACCTTTATGAACGTGGCAAAGAATCAGGTGAACAATCATGTGGATTTGTGCACCGCCAGCAGTGGTGCCCTTCTAGGGAGGCCGGTAGCCAGCATGTTACTGCTCAACACAGAATTGCATCAGGGCAAGAAGGTCTAAAATGTTCAGCGGCAGCTTTGCAATGTTGTACCTTTGCACGAGGACAAGAAGGAAATCATACCTGCCCAAATGCGAAGGATTACGTACCCTAGACTTGGTTTTAAAAATAAATAAGGGGCGCCTGGGTGGCTCCGTCGGTTAAGCGGCCAACTTCAGCTCAGGTCATGATCTCACGGTCCGTGAGTTTAAGCCCCGAGTCGGGCTCTGTGCTGACAGCTCAGAGCCTGGAGCCTGTTTCAGATTCTGTGTCTCCCTCTCTCTGACCCTCCCCTGTTCATGCTCTGTCTCTCCCTGTCTCAAAAATAAATAAAATGTTAAAAAAAATTTTTTTAAATAAAGATAAACAACTAAAATAACTGGGTGATTCATTGTATTATTATTCAGTAAATATCTACTCCAATCCTCACCCTGTCATGGGCCTTCACCTTCCTCCTCCATTAGTGCTGGGTTTGGCCATGCAATTTGCTTTGGCAGAAGAAATGTTTGTGGATATGACACTTACCTTCGATGTGCTTTCTCAGTTTAGCTTTGGTCTTTTGCCCTCGTGACCTGCCACCGATGCCCTGAGTAACGACTGTCCCATTTAAAAAAAAAATTTTTTTTAACGTTTATTCATTTTTGAGAGACAGAGAGAGACAGACCATGAGTGGGGAAGGGGCAGAGAGAGGAGACACAGGCTCCGAAGCAGGCTCCAGCCTCTGAGCTATCAGCATAGAGCCCAATGTGGGGCTCGAACTCACAACCTTAAGATCATGACCTGAGCCGAAGTCAGATGCTCAACTGACTGAACCACCCAGGTGCCCCATGACTGTCCCTTTAGCCTTGACTCCAAAATAAGAAATGTGGAGCAAATGTTAATTGGACCCACAGAACCTTCCAGCTAAGCTCCGTCTAACTCAGCTGAATCATGGTTGATCTACAGACCTTTGATCATGAGATAAATGCTTGCTATTCTTAAGCCCTTGAGTTTTGAGGTGGTTGTTACACAGCATTATTGTGAAAAGGCTGGCCAATACAGGATGAAATGTGTGCTCTCATGAGATATAACATGATGGTTAAGGGTGCAGTTTCTCAAATTTAGCACATCTTGTTTTGAATCTCACTTCTCTTATTTACTTTATGTGAAATGTTAATGCAATTTGCTTAACCTCTCTGAGACTCAGTTTCCTCATCTGCAAAATAGAAAGAATCATGGTACCAACCCCATAGCAATGTTGTTAGACAAAATGAAACAGTACGAATTAAGCAGTTAAGACTGTGCCTGGTATGTAGCAAGTAAATGCTTGGTGTTATTAACAATAATAATAATTTTAATTTCTATAAAATGAATCTTACTTTTCTAGTAACTTATATTATAAAACTTGATATATTTTTTCTATAAAACTGGATACAAAGACTTATTTAGAAATATTTGGTGAAGAAGGATGAAGGAGATAAACATCTTACCACGTGGCCAATAAGTTCCATATGGTATTAGAGTTTCTTGTGTATGGGAGGTGTATTTTCTATGAAGCAAGACAATCTGTGTGTGTATGCATATATAAAACAGTTTTAAATTACTCTGCAACAATCTCCCACATTTGAGCTCCTTTCACAATAAAGAATTTACATTTCCATATCCCAGCGTCCAGGATATGAAAGTGTGGTGTCACGTATTAACAGACTAGGTCTCACTCTACGCTCTGGGTCCCCAGAATTGTTCCTTAGAGTTCACGTCTAATAGTTCAATGCTGTCGTACTTCACCTTCATGTACTTAACAGACAGGTATTAAGTACTGGGTATTGCACCAAGGACTAGAGCTAGAAGATAAGTAAGACAATGGCGCTGCACTCATGGCAGTCATAGTTTCGCTGCAGACTGGCAAATATATTTCATATTGGTGTCAACTCTCACGGATGTAGAGGGGCCGCCTGGAGCCCTGGTTAAACACAATTGTAAGCAGCATTGATCTTAGCAGGGAAAAGAGCTGTAGGCATGGAAAGAAGGAAGGGTTTTGAATGCTTGCTAAGTCCAGGTTTAGCTGGGGACAGGAAAAAAAAACACAACAATATAATTTAATACAGTAAGCGCTATTTGGGAGATAAGAACAAAGTAGCATCAAACACAAAGCAAGGAGTAATTAATTTTGCCAGAAGGGGAGTGGAATAAGGAAAGGCTTAATTGAAGAGGTGAAATTGTAGTGGGATTTGGATGGATAACCAGGAATTTAGTAGGTGGTGAAGTGGGGAAGGAAGATTTCAGGCCAAGGACGCATCATGAGCAAAGGCACAGAGATGTGTAAGTACGTGGGGAGTTAAAGGAATTGTGAGAAGTCCTGTTTAAGAAGAACGCAGAGTGTGGGGTTGGTGCTGGTAAAAATGAGTTTTCACAAGGGGTTGGGACCAGATTGTATTGCTTTATCCTATAAGCCATGGGACTTGTTGAAGGCTTTGAAGCCAGAGCATGGTATGGCCACGTATGTGCTTGAAAGAAGTTGCTCCAGACGAACTAGATTGGAAATGGAAAAAAGAGAAAGAGGCATGAGAACAGAGCCTGTTGCAGCCGTGTAGACAAGAAACACAGGGCATCTGAACTGAGGTGGCATGGGGCAGAGGGAGAGGAAATAGCATCATCACACGGCACAAGGATGCTCTTCTCTCAAAAATGACCTATCATTATCGTGTCAATCCATATAAAGCAAATTCAATAGTCTAATTTTTTCATTGCTCATGTCCTAATATTACTGTTTGAATATGTATACATGTCATTAAATTACACATATAAATGGGACTTCCAAGAGTAACCTCAGATTTTTAGTTTTTTTATTATTTATTTATTTATGTTGGTGCAAAAAGGTGATTTTATTAAAGCATGGGGACAGGACCCCTGGACAGGAAGAGCTGTCTAACCTCAGATTTTTTTAATTTATCCTTGCAACAATCCTATAAAATAGGTACTGTAATTCCCATTTTGCAGAGGAGAAAACTGAGACTCAGCAATTTAAAAAACCCAAGATCAGTGATCTTGGACTATACATCTTCACAATGTCAAAGGTAGCACTTGAACCCTAGGCAACTTGAGTCCAGAGTCTATGCTCTTAATCACTACTCTACACCACAGAAACAATTAATTCCCCATTTCTACTCAATGTTAAATCTCTTCCATCCCTCTTCTTTTCAGTTTTCTGTGTCCTGATCCTGGAGATAAGCTAATGAGTATCAGAGAAGTGTTGAAAACAGGAGAAGGTGCCAAAGAGTTTAAAGATAACTGTGACTAAGACTAACCTCTGAAATCATCCAAATAACTTGGACTGAAGTCTAAGAAAAGCTATTGATACTTTCTGAGTGCTTGAGAGATTTGTCAGGTAATCCTGAACCTCTTACTCTATTGGAATCAACGCATTTCAAGGCACTGCCAATGTACCCAGCAGCATGCTAGGGAATATATCACCTGTGACTTGGCCCTTAGCACAGACGCAGGGGAGAGAGCCCAGGATTGAGATGGGAGACATACTTTGGGGTCCTGGCTCTGCCATTCATCTGCCCTGTGACCTTGGACAAGTCACTTCCCCTTCAGGGGACTTCCCACCATAAGAAATAGCCCCAGTGATCACAAAGGTCCTTACCATTCCTACAACATTTTTGTGCCCGTCTCCAGGATTCATTTGAAGGAAAAATAAAAGCACGGTTAATATTCAACATAAAAGCATGGTAATAAAACACATTCAATGACCACGACTGGTTTAGCAATCACTTGGCCCCTGAAACAACCTCTTAACTATGCAGGGAGAGTGTTTATCATTTCTGCTCCTGCAGAAACTGACACTTTGCGAAGAGAATAGGCTTTACTATTTCTTCCTCTTTCAAAAACTGTTGCATTTGAAATCTCACAAAATATTGAAAACTTGTTTTAGAGGACCAGAGGCACTGTTAAGCTGCATTCCTGCTTTATCCCTCCTTTCTTTTCATCTGGCCTGGAGAATCCCCAGTGGTGATTTTTAAACATGTTTAGGTACTTAATCGAGGCTTTCGAGGCCTTCCTTCGGGGTTTGGGCAGCAAGGAGTTTACTCTGAGGCAAAATATCTTTAACAATAGCCGGATATGCTCCCTGTTTCCTGGGGCTAAAGATTGCAAATAGATTTTTGCATCCCATTTCTTCCAGCGGGAGACCGCGGGGTGAATGGAAACACAAACTTGCTTTTGCCACTTGAAAAACACCATCAGTTTTCTCGCAGCTATCATTTTGGCTTCCGGAGGAACCGAAGGAGCAAATGTTGAGTTTTGTCACAGTGCAATCCCAGCTGCCTTCCAGCTCTAACAATCAAGATCCATGTCTCCAGAGAGCGCGGCTCCAAACAATTATTAGAGATGATGGCATTCCTAGAGGGCTGGGGCCACATGCTCTGCCCTCCAAAGTAAACGCTTCTCTTCGAGCTTCATACTGTGCGTTACTCCTTACATGTTATAACACGGGAGCTGACAGATTGGTTGCAAAGCTGCAACTAATATTTTTGAGGGCATAGGAGATGATTGTGCTAGTTCTAATTCCAGAGCCGATCTTTTTAGCAGATTATGATGGATGATTCGCCGCGGTGGTCAGCGACTCCTGTATATTTTAGGTGGAATGCTTTCTTTTGACACATACTTTACAGAGACATATGTGTATCCTACTTTAATTAATGGAAGAAATGATTCATTCACAAGTGAAAGATTTAATTAAATAAAGGGTCAGCATGGGTCAGCCATGAATTGCAAAATACCTCTGATGTTTATTATACTCTCCGCTGTCTCTGCATGCTGTCTGGAGTGGTACATGGCAGTAAAGGCAGGCCCTGGAAAGAAATGAAATGAAGTTTAATTAATTCATTCATTCAACAAATATTAATTGAGCCCCTACTGCGTTCTAGGCGCTGTGCTAGGCTCTGCAGATAAAATGGTGAACAGACATGGTTTTTGCGTTTACGACAGCTACAAGGCAGCAGGGGATGATGTGAAAATGTTGGGGTTCGGAGCCGACGGCCAAGAAAGAACTCCTGAGGCATCTTTGGTGCAGAAAGGTGATTTCATTAAAGCATGGGGACAGGACCAGTGGGGAGAAAGAGCTGCACTGGGGTTGTTATGGGTGACAGATTATTTACCTTCAGGTTGGGAGCAGGTTCAGGATAGAGCAAGTCTCTAAGGTATTTTGGAAGCAAGGTTTCCAGGACCTTGAAGGGCTAGCTGCTGTTGGAAAAGTCATTTATTACTGTTTAGTAAAAACTCAGTCATGATGGTGGGGTTTTGGGGTGGTCTGGGGCCAACAGCCAAGAAAGAATTCTTGAAGACGTCTTTAGTACAAAAAGATGATTTTATTAAAGCACGAGGGCAGGACCCAGGGGCAGAAAGAGCTGCACTGGGGTTATGACAGTAACTGATTATATACCTTCAGGATGGGAGGGAGTTAGGGAAAGAGTAAGTCTCTAAGGTATTTTGGAAGCAAGATTTCAGGACCTTGAGGGGCTAAGTATTGTTAGGAAAACAAGCCATTTATCACTGTTTAGTAAAACCTCAGTCATGAGACCCTTCAGGTGTATATCAGGGGGCCATAAGCTTTGAGTATGATTGCCAGGATATATCTTGGGGGAGTTGAGATAAGGAAGTTTCCAAATGAATTTTTATACGTTAAAGTAAACTTACAGGATCATGGGGGGTCAGGATAATGTGAAGCCAAGATTCCCTTTTGCCCCTAGCAAAGTGTCACCATCGAGGCAGCTGAGCTCCTAGAGAGAGGTCACTCTTCCTGTTTCAAGAACTTCCCAATGAGCTGTAGGCAGTAAGGGAATTTCATTTTTCATTTGCCTTTGTTTCCCACATCACCCTGGCAAGCACTTAAACCCCTTTCCTTTGTTCTTGGGTAGCCAGGAGTGTCCGAGGACTATCACACAAACCTCACCTCGGAGGTGGTGGTGCAGTCAGCCTGTGCTTTGCCCTCAGCTTGCCCCACGCTCCCTCACCAATGAGACCCTTCAGATGTATTTCAGGGGGCCATAAGCTTGGAGTATGATTGCCAGCATATATCTTGGGGGGAAGAGATAAAGGAATTTCCAAAGGAACTTTTATATGTTAAAGTAGATTTACAGGATCCCGGGGGTTAGGATAATGTTAAAGTAAGGTTGCCTTTTGCCCTTAGCAAAGTGTCATCATCATCACCGAGGCAACTGCGTTCCTAGAGGAAGGTCACTCTGCCTGTATCAAGGACTTGTCAGTGGGCTCTAAGTTGTAAGGCAATTTAATTTTTTCTTCTGCCTTTGTTTCCCACATCAGGGGAAACAGGAAAACAATGAGAAACAAACAAATAGAATACTATTATTACAGATGGATTGTAACATGTCTTATGAAGGAAAAAGTCATGTGTGGGCTATCTTCCTTGCAGTGTCTTGGAATTGTTTGGAAAGATCTTCATACCCAACTTCATGGTGCCATACTTTGTAAAATTTGGAATATACATCTGAAACCAACCTGACCCAAGTCCAGTACATACAGCTACACATACCAAACACGGCTTATCACAGTAGCTCCTTCCTGTAAGAAAACCTTGTGCTTTAGAATCACAGAAACATGAATTTGAATTCTAGCTTCAGGTTTCTTTGATTTCCGGCCCTGTGCTATTGCTTTGCTTCTGTGACCTCAGTTTCCTCAGTTACAGGAAAGAATAATAATAATAGTGCATAAGACATTGTGCCTTTGTGGAAAAAAAATACATGAATAGCACCCAGGGTACAGCATTAATATTCAGCAGCATTAATATTTATAATTTGTGTTCTTTTTACATTAGTAGTAGTAGTAGTATTTTTGCCTCTCTTCCGGCATTTTCTTCATTCTACTTTTGTTCAGGTTGTCCACGTCATTTTCTTATGCCCTCATTTGATGACAGAGGCTCCAACCTTATTTTTTTTCCTTCAGTTTTATAGATTTATATTCTAAGGGCAAAAACACTCAGACAATTTAAATCCAAGTCTATGCAGAATTACACCGTCAAGGTCAGCAATAATGCCAAAAGCACGTTCTTACTCCCAGGCACTCGCCAGGATCTTGAGTCTTCTCTCAGTGAAGGAAAGGGGACTGATAGTTTATTCATGTGCATCCTTCTCATCTGCAATGTAATCTACATTTTCTTGTGGACATATTAGCTTCTCCACTTCCCCATCAGGAATTTCAAACCCAAATTCATCCTCCATGGCCATGATAATCTCCACTTGATCCAAGTATCTAAACCCACATCTTTCATAAGGTGGGGATTTACCAAGCCTTCTTGGGTTGATCTTGCACAGAGTTTCAAGAGGAAAGAACGTGTAATTGATCCCCGCTAACATCAAAGGGGGTGCATCAGTGTGACGGAGGCATGATTGGGTCACTCTACCAGAACCTGTGTGAGCCCCGAGGCTGGCAGCGAGGCCTGGGTCTCCTCTGGCCAGGGCACAGGGTCTTGCTGGGCGGCTTGGCCATGGCCAGCGTGTGACCTGGGTGGGGCACGAAGGTCACCTGCCACCAGCACGCACAGGTGGAAAGGTCACGAGTCACCATGGCTCCCCTGACCCCCAGAGATCACAACTTTTTAAGCGTTGGACCCAGCCTGATGTAGGGTTGGTATTCAATTAACAAATATCAAATGAATGGATAAAATTCTTTCTCTTTTTGGAACTGGGTAGGAGAAAAAAGTTGACAATAAACAGTCACTCAAAGGCTTCTTGTAACTATTGTAATGAAATCTGTATGCCTTATCATGGTACACAGGAGCCTACATGCCCTGGCCTCTGCCTACCTTCCAATCTCAGCCACCACCACTTTCTCTCCTGTACTCAGCTTCAGCCTCCAGACTTGCCTGTGATGCCCTTCCCCTAGAACTGTGCATGGCTCACTCCTGCCAGTCCTTCAGTCCTTTAAATATATTCTCTTCACAGGGGGCTTCTCTGACCACCCTGCCTCTTCATTTTCTATCTCCTTACCCTGCTTTATTTTTCCTCAAAGCATTATCAGTGTCAGAAATTACATGATAAATTTCTGAGTTTACAAATTTACTATTTCCCCCTGCTTATCACATGTGAGCTCCTGAGGGCAGGAGCCTAGTCTGTTCCTGTCCAGCCCTGAGTCACCATGACACTGAGTGAATCAAACAAATGAAGTATCCGTTTTTTATTTTCCTAGGAAAATATACATATAAAAACTATCCAAATAGTTTCTGTAGTACAGTAGCTTCCAAAATTTCCGAAAGAAATCTTTCCTCCCCAAATCTTTGCTTGCAGCACTAAATTTAATTTTTTTTTAAATATTTTTAAAAAGTTTTTAAATCTGTAATTATTTTTGAGAGAGAGACAGAGTGTGAGCAGGGAAGGAGCAGAGAGAGAGAGACACAGAATCTGAAGCAGGCTCCAGGCCCTGAGCTGTCACCACAGAGCCCCACTCGGGGCTCAAACTCATGAACTGTGAGATCGTGACCTGAGCCGAAGTCGGACGCTCAACCGACTGAGCCACCCAGGCGCCCCTAAGTTTAATTTTTTTTTTTTAACCATAGAATGGCAGCAAGAGGGAAAATAAATTATTCTAGTTGTACAGAAAGTAAAGACACAGCCCCTGCAGGAGGATCTCTCACTCCCCAAATTTTAATAGAATTCCTACACGTTCTACCTTCTCATCATGAGCCTGGCTCTTTTGCAAGTCGCTTCCTTTGAGCTTAAAAAGTAGTTTGTTACCCCTGTTCTCAAGGCCAGCAAACATGGATTTTCTCTAGTTTTCACATGATCTGGCGCAAAGCATCAGGAAACTTGGATGTTTCGTTTGGCATCTTTCGCTGACCAAGAACTGAAGAACTGCAAACAAGAGAGGTGTCTCCGTTTGCCCCGGATGTCTCAGCGGTGGAGAGGAAAGGCGAGAAGCGCACATCCCACAATATTGTCCAGGAAGCAGCCACCGTGGTTCACGCTCGCTGGCGTGGAAGAAAGGAGGGACCCGGGGAGGTGTGCTCCACTCTTGCACATGTGAGCGCGGGGAGCCTGGGTGTGCCTCGTGCACTTTGCTGCGTGGTGTGGGGCTCTGCTGCGGTTCTTTTGGAAGCACTGGGTCCAGGAAGTCTCTCCGAAAAGCCAAACAATGCCGGCTGTTCCTGGCAAGGCCAGGCCTGGCTTACTCAGTTTCGTGTTTTAGGAGAGGTGCTTTGGGGTAACAGAACTGGCTCCATGTCCACCATGACCACATCAGCCCTGGTTTCCGCTGTGCAAAAACAAAATTCTAAAGAATGTTACCATACCAAATTGTATGCGGCTTTTGTTTTATAAACAACTTTCTTTCTCTCTCTCTCTTTTTAGTGTGTGGAAACTGTAATAAAGACCAGTACCAAATCCAGTTGTTTCCCAGAAAGCCAACTCAACTTGGGAGACTTTCTCTCAGCACAAGGCCCTGTTCTCTTCTAGCAGATAGTCTTAAAATCCGACTCCACGCGGTCAAGAGCACAGCAGTGGGTTCTCAGCACCTCATCTTGGAACGTGGGCTTCTTTCTGCTTCTGAAAGATAAGGTTTCAGTATCACTCATAGAACACCGATAGGAGACGGCCGGCCAGAGTTGACAAAGTGTTCTCAGAGAGGATCTCAGCTCTGCTGGGGAAGGGAGAGAATTGCTGTTTAGAGTGCCAAGCATTCTGGGCTTGCATATCCCACAGGTAATGAGAATACTTCATGAAGGCTCTGATATTCTCAGATGCCTAGTCATTCCTTGAAGCTCATTGCTTCCAAATGCCTTACTTCCTTCGGTACGATTTCATTTAAGACAAGTAAGATGAAAGCTTACGACAGGAAGTTACTGATTTTCAAACACAAAGAAGGCGAGGGTGATAATATTAATGGAATAAATATGTTTTAGGAGAAAACCTAGCAGATTCTTATTATTTACACACATGACAAATCACAAAATAGAGTTGAATGCCAGAAGCCTTTCCCTTGGGACTAAGAAACTATGGGTTTATCTGCAATAATCCCCTGAGCATGGATCCGTTTACAACTGACTCCAATGGAGAATTTACAACGGAGGGAATTTGTGTTGTGCGTTTTCATCCCAGATTGCATGACGCGGTGGTTAAGACCACTTTCTTTCTTTTTTTTTAAGTTTATTTATTTATTGGGGGGAGTGAAGCCATTTTCTTTCTTTTTTAAAAAATTTATTTATTTATTGGGGGGAGTGAAGGGGCAGAGAGAGAGGGAGAGAGAGAATCCCAAGAAGGGATTCAGCCCAGAGCTGGTCGCAGGCCTTCATCCCATGAACCATGAGACATGACCTGAGCCAAAACCAAGAGTCACTTAACTGACTGAGCCACCCAGGTGCCCCAAGACAACCATTTTCAAATCGAGCTCTGTCTCGAAGCTATGCCTCAAATTCCACATCTACAAAATGGGGATAATAATATACTTATTTAAAAGTGTTGTTATGAAAATATATAATATAATGCATGAAAGTGCTTGGCATAAGATCTGACATATAGTAAGTGACCAAAAAACATCACTTATAAAAATTATTAGGATGATTATAACTTATGACATTATTACTAAATCTAATATTTGTTTCTAATGAATCCTAACTATTTCTTTCTATTTCTCCTTCCATTTTTTTTTCTCTGTCTTTTGACTTCAGAATGTCTGGTATATTACGTAGTAAAATATAAAATCACTTCCTCAAGGCAAATTTCCTTGAGAAATAATATAGATCATGCTACAGATTTCTTTAAACATCTGGCCTCGCTAATTCCAATGGCAAGGTAACATTAAAATCAGCATTCTTTTCTATCCACTACTGGATTATAAGCTCCTGTTTAGAATCTTCTTTACTATTCCCTTTTCAGCTCCTGACACATGGGGCTGCTCAAAAAATATTTTTTGAGTAAGTAAGTGCTCTTTTTTCACACAGGGGAAAAAACAAGTACTACTGCTTTAGTAACCTCCACCATTCTTCTGTCTAACACTTTTCTGACAAAGAAGTTTCCCTGGTGAGTAGGAAGTTCTAAGATAGAAGTGATTGTGAGCAAGGGAAACTCTCCATTCTTGCATTTTACTCTTCCTGGTGGTCTGTTTTAAAGAGGTCACTCTAGGGGTGCCTGGGTAGCTCAGTTGGTTAGGCTCCCGACTTTAGGTCAGGTCATGATCTCGCAGTCCATGAGTTTGAGCCCCCCTGTGCTGACAGCTTGGAGCCTGGAGCCTGCTTTGGATTCTATGTCTCCCTCTCTTTCTCTCTACCCCTGCCCCACTCATGCTCTGTCTCTCTCACTCTCAAAAATGAATAAATGTTAAAAAAAAAAATTAAAAAAAAAAAGAGGCCACTCTTAGGAACAAAAGCTGTATGACTGGCTAGTATATCTCATTAGATGTGTCATTTGAAATACTGACTCATTATTTTAATAGCCCCTTTCTTAACTTAGGGTCAGAATTATTTTACCAGCATCACCCTTTTCATTTATTTTGGGAAAGAGCAGTCACTGTTTCATGGTCCCTCTAATTGGATAAGTGACTCTTCCTAACCTTGAAACAACCAAATAGAAAGTATACCCAGTGATCTTAAAAAGCCGTGTCCTTTTCTAATTGGCATGTATAATCTAGAATTTTTTGAACAGTGCTCTGAGTTCCAACACCTTCCTGTAAATGGGCATGCATGTGAGTGGGTAAAAGACAAGGGATGGTGGTGATGGAAACATGCATCCCCTTCATTCCAAATCAGATGAAGAGGGCTTCCATTGGGCCACAAGATGAAAGCCACATGTTGGCAGATACAACCGTGGCCTATAGTCTGACTCCCACTGGGATATCCAGAGCTGAGAAATGGAATAACTGGCTACTTTGAAGGCAGAATCAGGAGAGGGCTGCTGAGTTGGACAAAGTCCTGTACACCCTTAATTTGGGAGGACAAAGCGTGAGTATTTCCCCTGGAACATACCTGGCGAAGCTATAGAGAGAGCCGAGTCACAGACCTGTTAAATTTTTTCCAGCTGAACCTTCTGGGTAAGGGGATTCCACCAAGTGTGAGCCCATGGAGAGTGGCTTCTGTTAAGCTAGGGTCTACAGAAAGGAGAACAGTCAAGTCAAAGGAAAATGTACATTGAAGTTGCAGTTGGAGGGCTGGACTCGGAACCTCCACAAGAGCCCTAGAAAGCACTCCACTGCAGAAAGAGACAGCTTTAAACATCTGTCAGCCCAAGAACATGAGGCCAGCCTAGATAGAACCAACTCAAATAAGGTTTTTCCTGACCTTTATGTCCTCCTCTGTCCCTTGCTCACACGCTGTAGGAGTCAGAACTGGAGAGCAAGCTGAGGGGTAGGAGAAGGGAAGGGCAGGAGGAAGAAATATGTGAGGCTTCATAGCCCCATCCCCACCAAAGTCTCCCTTGCTCACTGTAACACAGCCCTTTTGACCTTTCCTCTGTAACTCAAACGCTCCAAAGTTGCTCACACCCCATGGCCTTTGTGCTTGCTGTTCCTTCTTTCTGAAATATTCTTTCCCTAGATTATCAAATTGTTGGCAGATTTTCTTTTCTATAGAAACATGATCTGTTTACATTTAAAACAATATTCTGAATCAGACAACACAAAGAAATTAAAGGCATCCAAATCGTCCAGGAGGAAATCAAACTTTCACTCTTAGCAGATGACATGATACTCTATATGGAAAACCCAGAAGATTCTACCAAAAAACTGCTAGAACTGATCCATTAATTCAGCAAAGTCACGGGATATAAAATCAATGCCCAGAAATTGGTTGCATTTCTATACACCAATAATGAAGCAGCAGAGAGAAAAAAATCAAGGAATCGATCCCGTTTACAATTGCACTAAAAACCATAAAATACCTAGAAATAAAACTAACCAAAGAGGTGAAAAATCTATACAGTGAAACCTATAGAAAACTTATGAAAGAAACTGAAGAAGACATAAAAAAATGGAAAAAAATGCTCCCTGCTCATGGATTGGAAGAATAAATATTGTTAAAATGTCTATACTACCCAAAACAATCTACATATTCAATGCAATCCCTATCAAAATAACACTCCTATCTTTTTCACAGAGCTAGAACAAACAATCCTAAAATTTGTATGGAACCATAAAAGACCCCAAATAGCCAAAGCAATCCTAAAAAAGAAAACCAAGCTGGAGATATCACAATTCCAGACTTCAAGATGTATTACAAAGCTGTAATCATCAAGACAGTATGGTACTGGCACAAGAACAGACTCTCACATCAATGGAACAGAGTAGAGAACCCAGAAATGGACCCACAAACATACGGCCAACAAATCTTTGGCAAAGCAGGAAAGAATATCCAATGGAATAAAGACAGTCTCTTCAGCAAATGGTTGGGAAAACTGGACGGTGACATGCAGAAGAATGAATCTGGGCCGCTTTCTTACACCATACACAAAAATAAACTCAAAATGGATGAAAGACCTAAATGTAAGACAGGAAGCCATCAAAATCCTAGAGGAGAAAGCAGGGAAAAACCTTTTTGACCTCGGCTGCAGCAAGTTCTTACTCAATATGTCTCCAGAGGCAAGGGAAACAAACAAACAAACAAAAAACTATTGGGACCTCATCAATATAAAAAGCTTCTGTACAGCAAAGGAAACAATCAGAAAAACTAAAAGGCAACCGACGGAATGGGGGAAGATATTTGCAAATGACATATCAGATAAAGGGTTAGTATCCAAAATCTATAGAGAATGTATCAAACTCAACACCCAAAAAACAAACAATCCAGTGAAGAACTGGGCAAAAGACATGAATAGACACTTCTCCAAAGAAGACATCCAGATGGCTAACATGCACATGAAAAGATGCTCAACATCACTCATCATCAGGGAAAGACAAATCAAAACCACAATGAGATACCACCTCACACCAGTCAGAATGGCTAAAATTAACTCAGGTAACAACAGATGTTGGTGAGGATGCAGAGAAAGAGGAACCCTTTTGCACTGCTGGTGGGGATGGAAACTAGTGCAGCCATTCTAGAAAATGGTATGGAGGTTCCTCAAAAAATTAAAAATAGAACTACCCTATGACCCAGCAATTGCACTACTAGGTATTTATCCAAAGGATACAGGTGTACTGTTTTGAAGGGGCAAATGCACACCAATGTTTATAGCAGCACTATTGACAATAGCCAAAGTATGTAAAGAGCCCAAATGTCCATTGACAGATGAATGGAGAAAGATGTGATAAACACACACACACACACACACACACACACACACACACACACTGGAGTATTTCTTGGCAATCAAAAAGAATGAAATCTTACCATTTGCAACTATGTGGATGGAACTAGAGGGTATTATGCTAAGTGAAATTAGTCAGAGAAAGACAAATATCATATGACTTGACTCATATGTGGAATTTAAGATACAAAACAGATGAACATAAGGGAAGAGAAGCAAAAATAATATAATAACAGGGAAGGGAACAAAACATAAGAGACTCTTAAATATAGAGAACAGAGGATTACTGGAGAGGTTGTTGGGGGAGGCGGGGATGGGCTAATAGGGCAAGAGGCATTAAGGAAGACACTTGCTGGGATGAGCACTGGGTGTTATATGTAGGGGATGAATCACTGGATTCAACTTTTGAAATCATTATTGCACTACGTGCTAACTAACTTGGATGTAAATTTAAAAATTAATTAATAAATTTAAAAAAATTTATTCTGACAACCTTGTGGAAAAATCACAGTAAAGAGGCAATAAAGAAAACAGAAAGATCGAATGCAGGGCTACTTAACTGGTCTCCATGAGGTATAAGGAAGCCTTGGACCAGACCAACAGAGGTGGAAGTGGTGAGAAATGATTGAATTCAGAATATATTTTGAAGCTGGTGCCCATAGGACTTAATGCATGTAAGAGAAAAAGTCTTCTTCAACTACAAAGTCTCTGACCTGAGCAATTCTTTGGGTGAATGAATTCATTACTGAGTGAATGAATGAATGAGGATTTAATAAGATCAGATAAGATCAGATTTACATTTCAGAAAGCTCCCTCTGGCAGCTTCGTGAAAGATGGATTGAGCACGGGGACTGAAGGCCAGGAGACAAGTTGGAAGCCTACTGAGACAGTCCAGGGGAAAGACGCCAAAGCTCTGAGTTCTTGTGGGAGGTATGGAAAGGAAGGGATAGATGTGAGAAATAGTCAAGATATCCAATTATTAAAATGTGGTGATGTGATAATTGTGAGGGATGACAAACAGAATGGCTTCCAGATGCTTGGGCGAGGAGTAGTTCCACCACATTGATGAAGAACATGGAAGAAAGAGGTGTGAAGGAGGGAAAAAGAGAATAGAAGTTGTGATGTTTAATTTTATGTGTCAACTGAAGGGATTCCCAGATAGCTGGTAAAAACATTGCTTCTGGGTATTTCAGAAGAGATTAGCATTTGAATCTAGAGACAGAGTAAAGATTGCCCTCACCAGTGTGAGTGGGCATCCATCCAATGTGCTGAGGACCTGAATAAAATGTATATGAACAACGTTTGCTGAGGGACAAAAATGTACAGGAAAGGGGACCATGTTCTCTGTTTGAGCTGGGACATCCATCTTCTCCTGCCCTCGCACATCAGTGCTCCTTGTTCTGGGGCTTTTGGACTCAAACTGGGACTTGTCTCATTAGCTCCCCTGGTTCTCAGGTCTTTGGATTTGGTCTAAAGCTACACCACCAGCTTTCCTGATTCTCCAGCTTGCAGACAGCAGATCATGAGACTTTTCAACTTCTGTAATTGCACGAACCAATCCCTTATAAAATGTCTATATCTAGCTATCTATCTATCTAGACATAAATATATACATGTATGTTCTGTTTTCTCTGGAGAACTCTAATACAGATGTTGAGTTCATTACTGAATGTTGTGGTAGACATGAAAATATGCCACCCAGATCCTGCTTCAAGGTAGAACTTTTTGCCCAAGCAGCCAGGAGTACTATCAGTAGACAGTCTCCAGATGTCAGTCCCTTCAGGGTTTGCCTCAGCTGCAGAAAGCCACCTTACCCAAGGTCATGCCCTACCTAGAGAAACCATATCCAAGATGTGATCCCACAGTGGTCTAAAGGCCTAGCTACTCTGCCCATGATGGGATAATTCTAACAGATCATATACACTCTGGAGCTCCCTGTAGAGTTGACTGAGTCTTCGTCAGGCCTGTACCACAGTTGGACTGCTCTCTCTGCCTGATCCTGCTACCCCACCTGCCTTCCACAGGTGTTGACCACTAATAAACATCCTGCATGTCAATTCTGCCTCGACATCTGCTTTCCAAGCACCCAATCTGTGACAGTTGGCACCAGGAATGGACCAAAACAGCAGGCTATAGGTTCGGATTTGGGAGCTGGATCACTCACTGTCCAGCTGGCAAGAAGAACTTCATCACTAGTGACAGGTGGAGTACAGATGGACCTTGGCAGCAGGTGGTGATCTAGTTGTGAACATACTCCTGTATGGTGAATTGGAAAGGTGTATCAGAGGAGGAGATTGTACTAGTTGGTGTAATACATCAGGCGTTTGAGAAGTATGGGGTAATTACTAATTATAAGGAAAATAGGACTGGGTACTTGTTGATAAGTGCCATTAGTAACTTAGAAAAAGATAATGAAGAGCGATATGAGATCAACAGGCATTTGAAAACCAAGTGGGAGGAACACCTGGGTGGCTCCATTGGTTAAGCATCTGACTTCAGCTTAGGTCATGATCTCATGGTTCATGAATTCGAGCCCCACATCAGGCTCTGTGCTGGCAGCTCAAAGCCTGGAGCCTGCTGCAGATTCTGTATCTCCCTCCCTTTCCCTGCTTGTGTTCTGTTTCTGTCTCTCTCAAAAGTAAATAAACATTAAAAAACTAATTGAAAACCAAGTGGCAAAGCTGAAGGGACTCCCTGGTAGCTTATATAACAAGGATTCTATCTACTTCAGTGAGAGAGCAGAGAAAGTTGAGGCCCAGACCCAGGACTGAAGTCAAAGTGGCTAAATTCTAGAAAAGGTTAAATGACCAACCAAACCACACCTGTTACATAGGGACAAGGTTCTGTCTGGGGGAAAAAATGAGACCTGACACAGAATTACCTAGTTAAATGTCCCTTCAAGTTTTGAACTCTTAGACTCCTCTGAACTCTCTCAACCTTCAGAAATGTCCCACCCTCTCCAGTAAGAGTGAGAATCCCCCTTTCTTGAAGACAATGCAAAGACCTCAGACCTGAAAGACAGCATGTGTCCTTCACAGTATCTTTGCCCCCCTCCTTCCCACCCCTGCCAGTAGGCTATAACTAGAAGTGGGTCACAATGTAATCCAGCTGGAGATATACTAGGACTAATAAGGGAGGAAAGGGACTATTCCCACTATTCTCCAATGTTATAAGACATAACCAACATGTACCAGCAGGAGCTGGAGAGTAGGTGTGGGCTGGATTCTGAAGGTGCATGATCACAGGGGCTAGAACATGAAATTAGGTAGGGATGGGCTTATTTATTTGGGAGCACTCTGCCAAAATATAGGATTTAACACCTCAGCAAGGACTCTAAGAGATAAATACAAACTCACTTCTTGGATAGCTCCAAAAAGTATTGGAAAAAGCAATGGACCACATTAAGTAAACTAAAAATTTCAGAATTGCTGTGCCAGATGGTTGAGAAAGTGATTAAAAGGTTCACAGATGTAGGCATGCTGGAATGGATATAATAAGTAAGGCCAGAAGACTCACCAAATGATTGTTCTCCATGAGAATGCCAAGATACACCATTTACAAAGACCAGAAAGAATGTTGTGGTGAGAATGTCATAAAGCTGCCAAACTAATGTCTCTAAAACACACATCTGACCTTCTTACCCTCTGTTTAAAAACTCTTCAGTGACTCCCAATTCTTCTGGGCATCACCAAAATGTTCCAGAGAGTTGCACACTAGGCCACGGCTATTAGGAGGAGAGGCCATTTCAGAAATAGACTCACATAGCAATGGGTATTATAACCCTCCCTCCCCCCCTCAAAAAAAAAACCAAAACAGTAGAGGTTGGGTGCGGTGCTTAATTACCAGAAGTCAAAAGAACATAATTATCCTAAGGAGACCATGGTTGTGTGGTAGCCAAAAGGGCTTGACCCACAAAGGTTTATTAAGATACCTAATAAAACATGGCATTCCTCAGCTGAAAAGGGTCTTAATCACCTTTTCTCTCCTAAGTAATCAAGGATGGACAATAAGAGACTGAAGGCAGTTACCCTAATAAAAAGTCACAATCCCTAATTTCTAGACTTCAATCTGTTTTCAGACTCAGACTCACTAACTCAACAGGAGGCCAGGTCTCCAGGAGGAAGGACCCTGCAACACCCAAGCAAATATACATGGTAATGATTTCCCGATTCCTTCTCCAAAGGGACATATGGCCATGCACTTGGGCAACTATGCACTTAGGAAAAGGAAATATTCAAACATTTCAAGAACTGTTGGACACAGTTGGCATGAATACTAAGAGCTCGGAACAATCATCATGGCCCCTCTCTTAAAGAGTAGGGAACTACAGGGACCAGGTAATGGGTGGAATCCTGGCCAAGGTCTAGTTTACACTGGATCCATGGACCCACCCAGTGGTCATTTCCCCATCCTTGAATGTTTAACTGGGTTTGATATACTTGGTGCAACTCCCATATTGAGTCCTTTACTTGTAGAACAAAAGCTACCATAGTGGGTAAAGTCAAGTAGAGGTCTCTGAAAATGCCCTACCCCCAGCTCCACCAGAAGAGTAAATCAGAAACAGTACCATATCCCGGAAGGATGGCACAAATTAGTTGAGTAATCTATCGTTAACACCTGGGAAACATCTGGTCTCTGCAGAGGCTCAACTGGAGAATTAAGTGAAGATATGGGGGGGCCTCTGTGAAGAGACTACCGAGACAACTGAGGAGTAATAGAGCGGTAGGAAGAGAACCAGGAAAGAGCAGTACCACCGAAAGCAAGGGATTAAAGCATTAGTACTAGCAGAGTACGATAGTGAAGTCTGAAGGTGTCCATCATCCATTTGGTAAGTGTTGTATAACTAATGGCCTAGAAATGGCAATTCTAGCCAAATAATTCACTCATTCCTTTAAAAAATATTCATTGCATATGTTATCTACTGCTGATAGATGAATAAAATAGATATGATCTCTTCACCCATGAAAATGCATAGTCTCGTGGACAGTAAAGAAAGCCAGGTTGTGTGGAATAAATAATAGGAAAGGAAATGAAGTCAGCTAGTATATATTACTTAAGATATGGAGATAATAGAAAAGAAGTATAAAAAACATGTGTACAATTAGAGCCAAAAGCCCATACCAAGCCCCATAGTCACATACTCATAAAGCCCAAAAAGTACCTCCTGATTAGTTGTTAGTTGGTTTTACATGAGAGGGGCAAGCTTGCCCTCAGCAGATGTGCCTGGAACAAGCATAATGATCTGAGAAGTCAATGCTCAGAGCTGAAATCTGAAGGATTAAGTGTTAACTAGGAGAGCGAGGGCAGGGAAGGGGAGGGAAGGAAGGAAGGGGAGGGGAGAAGAGTATGCTCAGACCTCTAGGAAGGGTAAGGCTGGCTGGTGCTGATACTTGTAAGAGGGAATAGCACAGCTGGTTTGGGGAGTGCCAGATGAAGCTGGGGGCTGGGAGCCACAGCCACACCTTGTTGCTGTTGTGCTGTAGCGACACTCACGCTAGAAATAGAAAGTCCCTTCTTCTTCCTTCCATCTCCCAGTCCCCCTCCAGTTCTTCCCATTGGCAGTCTAATAGGGAGGCTAATAGGCAGGCTAATAGGGAGCCAACTGGAAAGAGTTTCTGAGAACTACAGCATGCAGACCCTGAGCCCAGCGTCACAGAGCACAACACAGAAGAGTTGTTTTGGAACTGACAGACAAGAAGTAAATAAACACCACAGCCATATCAGAGGAAATGGATGGCTGGAGGGGCTTATTCCAGGCTTACACAAGAAGACTGGTTTACAGTGGCTGGAGGGCCAAGAAGTATAAGTTCTTATACCACACAGGGAGCCAGCAGGTGGGAGGTATGACCAAGCATTCCTTCTCCTCTTTGTTGGCTGGTATTGGCAGTTACAGAGATGCCACAGAGCCTGACAAGAGTGAGAAACAGCACTGGCAAGGGTGCCAAGCACATCTGGCAGGTGCCCCTTGGGGTCCCAGAACCTGCATTCTGTATGCAGAGGAGTTCAGGCAGACCTCCACAGTCTCTTCTTCATTGTTAAGATTTTCCTGGGCAGAAAAGCATTAGCAGGGCTTTCTAGGACAGTCAGACCATATGAACGAAATTGAGAGGAGAATAAATTGCAAAGCATGTTTGGAAGACAGAGCATCTCCTCCCTTTTTCCCCCCCTTCCTTTACAAGATGGGAAGGAGATTTAAAAAAAAAAATGTTTTAAAATCAATTGCTTTCTTATGTGGCAGAGGCAGCTAATTGAAAAATACAATGGGAAAATATCCCATTGTTAGTATCAGTAGAAATAAATACCTAGAAATAACATTGACAGAAATGTGTGTCATTTACCCATAGATGAAAACTTTAAAAATTTAAATGTTTATTTACTATGGGGGAGGGGGGTGGGGACAGAGGATCTGAAACAGGCTCTGTGCTGACAGCAGTGAAACTGATGTGAGGCTCGATGTGGGGCTCAAACTCACAAACTGGGAGATCATGGCTGAGCCAAAGTCAGACACTCAACCGACTGAGCCACCCAAGTGCCCCAAAAACTTTAAAAATTTAAAGGACTAAAAATAGCACTGGAATAAATGGAGAGACATAGTCTATTGGAAGCTTAAATATCATTAAAATATAAATTATTCTTCAACTTATCTGAGTGTTTAATAAAGTTACACACACACACACACACAAGCTTTATCAGCACAGTTTTTAACCCGACATATGCTTAAATATCCTGAAAATTAATCATTCTCATGCAATTTGGTGATAATCATTCTCATATAATTTAATGAGAAATAAGTGGATAAAATTATTCTAGAAGCAATTTGGCTAGGTAAATCAAAGATTGTTTTAAATAAATTTCATATTAAAAAATAACTCTACAATTTAATTGGAATATTTAAAAAATAAAATATTTTTAAGGAGTAAAAGAAAATAAATAAATGTCCACAATATTTTGATATAGAATTTTACTTTTATTTTTATTTATTTATTTTTTAATATTTTATTTTTTTAATTTTTTAATTAAAGAAAATTTTTTTAAGTTGAGAGAGAGAGAGAGCACAAGCAGGGGCGGGGCAGAGAGAGAGGGAGAGAGAGAATCTTAAGCAGGCTCCACCCTTAGCATGGAGCCTGACATGGGGTTCAATCCCACAACCCTAGGATCATGACCTGAGGCAAAGGCAAGAGTCATACGTTCAACCAACTGAGCCACCCAGGTACCCCTTAAGATTTTATTTTTAAGTAATCTCCACACCCAACATGGGGCTCGAACTCACAACCCTAAGATTGAGAGCCACATGCTCTACCGACTGAGCCAGCCAGGCACACCCAGAATTTTACTTCTAAGAATTTATCTGAAGAAATAACCAGAAATGCTGATAAAATTTGCCTACGAGGATATTTATAAGATATTTATCAGTTACAAAAACTAGAAACACCCTAAATATCTACTACAAGAGAATGGTAAGTTAACTACATACTCAATTGATAGGTATTTATACAGGCAATTAAAAAGCATATTTTTCATAAGTACTCAAAGATTGGGAGAAAGTTTAGGATAAATGCTAAGTGAGAAGAACAGAATTCAACATTTTATATAATGAGATTCATGTGTGCGTATGTGTGCACATATGTGTGTGTGTATATATATACACACACACATATGCTTCTACATACATAGCGAAAATTGGAAAGAAATTCGCCTAAAAGTTATAAAATAGTTAATCGTGAGCAATGAAATTATAAGTAATTTTTATTTTACTCTTTATATTTATGAGTTTCAATTTTTACCATGAAAAGTTTATTTAATCAGGAAGAGAAAAACCATTTCAAAAAGAAGGAAAGATTCATTTGATTTTTTCTAATTTTCCTTTCAAAAATTCAGTAAGTCTTTAAGTGCCAGTATGTGCCAGGCCCTTTGTCACAGTGCCATTTGAAGGTCAGACCACCTTGATCAGAGCTGCGTATCTACATGAGGGAGTGACATGAAATGGGGCTGGAAAGATGGGTCTGATCAAGTTGTTCGTGGCATTGTAGGTCACACAAGAGAGCTCAGATCTATCTTGTATACTCTGAAGTGTCAAAGGTGATCATTATGAAGAGAAACTATAAATGTAGCAACTGCTTGCTTGAGAAAACTAAAGATAGCTTCTGATTCCATTCTGTGGAATGGAATGATTAAGCACCACTCTACTTTTTCTATCACCAGGCTGCTATCCCTAAATTATGAAGACTAAATCAATAAAGCATAGTATTAAAATTCTCTCCTGTACAAGGTCCATACATATAAGAACAAGCTGTATCAGAGCTGTGTCAGATATAACAAAGGTCACAGGAACTTGTGACAGTAGGAAGGCAAATGTGGTTAAAAGTAATTAGCGACAGACTCTTCACTGGGGCGGGCATAAAGGATCCTGAGAAGTCACCTTGTCCCTGTTTCTCCTCCTGACAAGCATGTTCTCTGCAATCTCTCTGGTGAGTCCATTTACCTTCTGGGGACACATCAGGTTTGCATCATAAAGATGAATTTCCAAATCAAAATTCAGGATCTACCAAAAACCTCCTCATTCTTTATATTGGTGATTTACAACACCACCTACCAAGTTACCAAAGCTAGAAAACACGTAGTCTTCTCAGACTTCTCGCTTTCTCTCACTGACAACACGCAATCGGTTGTCAAGTCCTGTCAATAATGTCTCCTAAAGGGGCACCTGGGTGGCTCAGTCAGTTGGGCATTCAACTTCAGCTCAGGTCATGATCTCACAGTTTGTGAATTCAAGCCCCACATTGGGCTCAGTGCTGTCAGTGCAGAGCCCACTTGGGATCCTCTGTCCCCCTCTCTCTCTGCCCCTCCCCCACTTGCACTCTTTCAAAAATAAATAAACATTTGAAAAATAAATAATGTATCCTAAATTGCATTACTTAAATTACATCTTCACCATTTCTCCCTCCAATTACTACATGAGTTCTCTCCCTCTAGTCCATGTGCCTTCCAATCTATTCTTCATCTGTTGCCATAAAGCACAAGCTTGATCAAATAACTGTCCAATTTTAATGACTTTAGATGCTTTTTGAGTCACATAGATTCCCTCATAGTCTAACCTTGTATACTTCCTTAGCCTTCTCTCCTGAAAATCCCCCAAAACGAGCTGCAGTGGAGCTTTCCCAAAACAGAATTCCTCAAATGGGCTTTATGCTCTCTCCTCTCTCTGTTTTTGTTTGTGCTAATTCTAATACTAAAAATATATTCTGCACCCCCCTTCACTGACATCCCCTATTTATTTGTCCATCAAGATTCAACCAAGGACTCATCAAAATAAAAATCTTCTGTACAGCAAAGGAAACAATCAGCAAAACTAAAAGACAACCAACAGAATGGGAGAAGATATTTGCAAACAACATATCAGATAAAGGTTAGTATCCAAAATCTATAAAGAAGTTAGCAAACTCAACACCCAAAAAACAAATAATCCAGTGAAGAAATGGGCAAAAGACATGAATAGACACTTCTCCAAAGAAGACATCCAGATGGCCAACCAACACATTAAAAAATGCTCCACATCACTCATCATCAGGGAAAGACAAATCAAAACCACCATAAGATACCACCTCACACCTGTCAGAATGGCTCACATTAACAACTCAGGCAACAACAGGTGTTGGTGAGGATGTGGAGAAAGAGGATCTCTTTTGCATTGTTGGTAGGAATGCAAACTGGTGCAGCCACTCTGGAAAACAGTATGGAGTTTCCTCAAAAAAATTAAAAATAGAATTACCCTATGACCCAGGGATAGCACTACTAGGTGTTTATCCAAGGGATATAGGTATGCTGTTTTGAAGGGGCACATGCACCCCCATGTTTATAGCAGCACTATCAACAATAGCCAAAGTATGAAAAGAACCCAAATGTTCATCGACGGATGAATGGATAAAGAAGATGTGGTGTGTGTGTGTGTGTATATATATAATATATATATATATATATAATATATATATGTAATACATATATAATGGAATATTACTCAGCAATCAAAAAGAATTAAATCTTGCCATTTGCAACTATGTGGATGGAACTAGAGGATATTATGCTAAGTGAAATTAGAGAAAGACAAATATCATATGACTTGACTCATATGTGGAATTTAAGATACAAAACATATGAACATAAGGGAAGGGAAGCAAAAATAATATAAAAATAGGGAGGGGGACAAAACATAAGAGACTCTTAAACATGGAGAACAAACAGAGGGTTACTGGAGGGGTTGTGGGAGGGGGGATGGGCTGAATGGGTAGGGGTAGGGGACATTAGGGAATCTACTCCTGAAATCATTGTTGCACTATATGCTACCTAATTTGGATGTAAATTTAAAAAAAAAAAAAAAAAAAAAGGTATGGTCCATAAAAAAAAAAAAAGATTCAACCAAGGAACCATCACTGATGTTCCAAATCTGAGTTATAGGCCCCAACTCTGTGTTCACATAGTGCTCTGTGCTTATCTGCACTGTATTAGCTTTCATCTGACTATTATATATCCATCTCCCTCACCATACTCAGAGTTTCTTGAGGAAGGAGCTGTTTTTTGCTGTGGGCATCAGTTCTATTTATCTGCTGGGGACCATTCCTTCCATTGTGGAAGTGCCATCCCTTCATTCCATGTGATTCCATCATAGTGCTCTGTCTACCTGCTTACGGTAGGTTTGGGCCTATAAAGCCAGGCCTGGCAAATTCTGGTACCATATCCTCTCAACAACAATGGCTAATGTAAGCATGGGCATATGACTGAATAGTCTTTTCCGTGATATGTCTATATGGATCTTGGAAAGACAAGGTCCCTCTTTCACTTTTGGATTGAATGCTATCATGATAGAGGTCTTAGACCACCACCACTCACCTTTCCCATCTCATGGACAGAGCATGTCCATGAAGTTAAGCTAGCCCTAGAGAAAGATGCACAGTTAGAATATGGAAATGAAGGGGCGCCTGGATGGCTCAGTCAGTTAGGCATCCAACTTTGGCTCAGATCACGATCTCACGGATCATGAGTTCAAGCTTCACATCAGGCTCTGTGCTAGTATCTCAAAGCCTGGAGCCTGCTTTGGATTCTGTGTCTCCTTCTCTCTCTGCCCCTCCTCCACTCACTCTGTCTCTCTCTCTCTCAAAAATAAATAAACATTAAAAAAAAAAAAGAATATGGAAATGGAGCCTAAATAATTTAGCCCCTGGATCAGTATATGAGAAACAAGTACATTCTGCCTTTCCCTGTTGTATAAGCCAATAAATTCCCTTTTGTGCATAAGG
This sequence comes from Felis catus, assembly GCF_018350175.1. Lineage (NCBI taxonomy): Eukaryota > Metazoa > Chordata > Mammalia > Carnivora > Felidae > Felis > Felis catus. The sequence continues at coordinate 50,462,229 of NC_058375.1, forward strand.
TATTTGAGTTATATTCTGCTACTTGCAACCAAGAATTCTGACTAATATATATCTTTGGACTTTGTGTCCCCTCAGAATCACAATAACTGGAATATAGGACCCAACAAAACATGTTACAGGGACGCCTGAGTGGCTCAGTTGGTTAAGTGTCCAGCTCTTGATCTTGGCTCAGGTCATGATCTCATGGTTTATGGGACTGAGCCCCTCATTGGTCTGTGCACTGACAGTGCAGAGCCTACTTGGGATTCTCTCTTTCTCTCTTGCTCCTCCCCTGCTCACATGTGCTCATTCTCTCTTTCTCTCAAAATAAACATTAAAAAAAAATGTTACATAGATGAACAAATAACTTGGCAAAAGGTTTGGTAGTTATCTCTGTATAAAGGGAATTCTCTCTACCCCTAAACCTGTTTAGTGTCTGCTGTTCATCAACACTGTACCCATTTCTCACATCTTGATGCAGAGGTTACACTACCTGTGTCTACATGCAGTTTCTCCTTAAACAATATTTGCCTAGTTAGCAAGTGCCTAGAATGTTCATTAATGTGTAAACACTTGTAAAGACTCCAGTTTGTACTCTTGGTTTCCTAGTTTAAAGTACTAAATGAACCTAAAGTTAAGAATGCTCTTATCAGAAAAGCCATCATGCCTGGTCCAATTCACTGAACAAAGAGATTTAGGAACTCTCCATCTGACATTGAACTTTGTAAAAGGAGCCTTGACTTAAGTGTGCTTGAGCCTTGTGACTGTGGGGGTCGAGTCTGAGGAGTGGTTTTCCCTCTCACAGGTATTGATTGGGTGAGTCCTCAAGTGCATAGCCACCGAGGGCTCTGTGTTGAATGGAAGAAAGTAGAGCTTCTAAACCATTAGTAGATTAATTCTCTTCCTTGGTTTTTGGAGAATAAAAGGCAAGTTTTTTTCTTCTTTTAATAAGCACATTTTATTTGATTTTTGAAATATTTCCTCCATACTGTATAAGGTAAATGTCCTATTCAAATGTATTTCTCCCTTTTCAAACACAGCAAATCTAATCCTCTTTCAACATACACATGAAAGTCATAGCATTTTATATACTAAAAACAATTCAAGGTTCTTTGCATCAGAAACAATCCTGCTTGAATCCACTTAAGTCATATAAATATTTAGCAAGGTCAGCAAGGATGCTTCTGAAATTCTTCCTTTCAATTATTTCTTAAGGTCAATAATCTAAAATCACGGTAAGTGTGATATATTTTTACAGCAAAAGATAAACGCATAAAGAAAAATAAAAGGAAAAATTAAAACTGCCTTATTCATGGGCTCTTGAGGTGCGAGGAAAATCTGAAGGTATCTAATAGTTTCTGCCTGAGAATTGAGTGTAATGGAAGAGCCAAAACTAGCAGAGAATGAGGAGGATGATCAAAGAACAAAGCGGTACAAGTTCTTGCACACAGTGATTCTTAAGCTTTGACTGAATTCTTGTATTTACAAAGAAAAGCCAGGGGTTGTGGGTATTTGGAATAGGGTGGAGAGACTTTGATTGCCTTGCATAGATATTGGGAAGAATTTGAGGAAGCCCTTTTGTTCTTGAGAGGAAGAGGACACAGAGGAGAGAAGGGAATAGAGAAGGGAAATAATGGGCAAGCAGCTGGAAGACTAGGAGAACTTTCAAGAACAGGTGTATCTAAGTTTTCTTTTAATCTAACCATACTGCTGAATCTCCCATTTGTTTAACCAAACCTCAGCTTGCCAAATACACAGAAGCCTTTGGTCTGATTAAAAAAAAAAAAAAAGACACACAGGTATATGTGTTATACACACACACATATATGTATTATGTATAAACACATGTACACGCATATATATGTGCATGTGAAGGGGAGGAAGTGTGTTTGAGTTCTTTTGGGGTCAATGCCACAGTGAAGAAGAGAAATGGCCAACCACAAAAAGGCAGACTGGAAAATAGGAATTGACTAGAAATACAAGACTGGATTCAAAGAAGACTATAAGAAATTAAGAAATTAAGTTCCCTGAGAATCTACGCAAATGCTAGAGAGGGCATTAGATCTCCCTACAGGGTGTGGAACATGGTTCAGGTGAATCCTAAGAAGATGTTAAGAGGCAAGAGTGCCCCAGCTAACACTCAAATTATACAAACATTTACATGATATGATTATCCCCAAACCCCAAGGTCTAAACACTCAACTAACTAGGGAATGGGTCATATTGATGACTCAAAATGAATTTATTCTATAAATAACATAATAGGAATTGATGGAAACAACTCAAGATGATTTGAAGAACCAGGAAACAGAGAAGCATAAAAATGTGGAATGGTAGCCTCTCAAATCATGATAGAAACAAGAATGAATCTATCAGGGCAACTGTGAAAATTAATAAATAACTAGACAAGCTTGGGCAGAAAAGGTTCAAACTGAAAAAAAATCTATATATTCTGTATGGCAATAAAAATAAATTAATACCATGTTATCATTTCACTGCATGTAGGCATATCATTTGTAAATACAGCTAGAAGCTGTAATTATAGAATACATCTCACATGGTTTTTAATATTTCATTAGTCTCCCCACTGGAAATCAACCACCTAGAAAAGAAATGCTTTCTCAATAGGTTAATATTAATTACTTAACAACCCTGACATCGATATTTATGGAATACTTATGAAACAGGCGTTCATGAAGTGGAAGCATGTTCATCCGTCTACTGGGAGGCTTACAGCATTTTTCAAAGTGTCAAATTCACTTTGTACTTTGCCTCTTTATGTTGTGAAAATTTGAAATTACTGTTGGTTTGAAGGCTCTTCAAAAGGCTCTTTTTTTGGCCCTAGCTGTGAAAAAAAAAAAATCAGGACAGATTAATCTGGTATTCTTTAAGTATGTCATTTCTTAATCTTGCAAAAGAGAGATGATAACTCGGCGAGGAAAAGAAACCCTATGGAGTAGTAGAAGCTAGGGAGGTAATAACATCAATGTATGACACAAAAGTAAAAGTTAAAGGCATCAACCAGCCTTAAGAGGAAATAGAGGAAGAAGGTGAGTAACTGATATGACTTAAAAAATATTACAAAAAGTGCCTCACCAGTAGAATAACTTAGTTGGAACCATGGAAGTGTGGTACCTGAGACTTTAGGCCCTGTGCCTGGCAATCATTCATTTGTTCGATCATTCTTTCAGCAGTGTATATTGAATCCCCACTCCGCCCTACCTTGGCCGGCATGCTGGGGCACAGCGACAAACAAAGACCAGTCCCTGTCCTTAGGAGCTCAGAGTCCAGTTGGAGAGACATACAAGTAAGAACAATTGTAGTTTTCTGTGCTAAGTGGCCACAAAGATAAATGAGAATAGGAATTCTAGGTAAGGAGTGATAACTTTGTGTGTAAATGTGTCTTGAGTATTAAATGCACAATTCAAAATATCTTTTCCCTTAGTACCTGACAGTTCTTTTCTAACTCATCATCATGTGAGAGCTTATGGGTAATAATGCAAACCGGTTTCAGTTCTGGCTCTACCTGCTACTGGCCCTCAGACCGCTAGCAAGTCCTGTGAGGCCTGGCAGCTTTGGTGGCCTCCTCTGTGAAATCAGAGCATTTGTCCTGATGATCTATATGCTATTTCTGACATTGACAGTCTGAGAAGCTTCATTTAAAATGCAAATGTTATCCTCAAAGAGTGATGCATGAAACTGATGGGGCTTTATTGTGCATTAGTTAATTAAATTTATTAACCAGTCACCTTGCAGAGCCCCGAGAAAAAGGCACACAGGTAGGATTCATCTTAAAAATGGGAGGAAGGGCCCCACATTTGGGTGGGTAAGGAAATAGGATCCCTTGGCAAATAGAAGTGTAGTTCAAGGCATTAGGCCTGTGGTGGATGTATCGGGGAGAAAGGAGAATTGCAGACAAAAATTTTAACACATAGGAAAGTGTTTTTTCAACTTTGTTTTCATAATAAAGCATTAGAACATGCATGTGTGTTGAAAGACTGTAGCAGCTCCACACTGTCTATACAGGAAGGTCTTGGGGTAACTGCTGGTGGAAAAGGGTTGCGTGGGAACTGTCTTCAGGGCACATTTGCATAACATTTGGACAAACCACTCTTAATTGGATTCTAGGTTTATTTAGGATGATGGATGTGTAGGGAAAGTGGGATGGGGCGGTGGTGGGGAGAATATATGGGACAGTTTAGAGCCAAGTGACCTCTTGACCCAAGACTGACCAAAGAAGAGGAAGAGGGAAATTGGGGATCCTCTCACTCTCCTTTGGAAAGTTCCCTCCAAATCACCACCCCTCTCAATCAATCCGCTCAACTTTCACCTCTCCACTGGCCACCTGGAAAGGCCCAATCACTGCACCTCAAGAGAACAGACTCGCCTGTTTTCCACCTGTGCTTACACACAAAGGCCCCCCTGCCCAGGTGTTTTAAAACTAACAGCCCTAACAAAAGGCAAATGTGAAGGCAGGTCTCATTCTGCCCTCACCACCTGCTTTTGTTCTTTTTGCATAACCAGGTTCTTATCACATTGATTTCTAAGGGTAGACAGTTTTACTGGGGATATAACCTAACTGTTGCATTATTTTTCTGAACCAAAGCGAGCTTGTTTCAGGGCCTTGCAAAAAGCCACATCAACCATGGATAGAATTAAGTTCTAGAGATCTGGCTGGCTGGCAGAAATGGAGGCTTGAGTGCAGGCTTGAGCAGAGCGGGGCAGAGTCCCCACCAATCCATTGCTCCAGTGTTGGTTGGTTTCACACATTCACAAGAGTGAAGAATGCTGCTTCACAGTGTTTCCATTTAACCTGATACAGGTTGGATTCAATCTGTCCTACGTAAATATCTGATAACCAGCAATTTAAAGTATTTGAAAGATGAAATGCCCCCCAAAAGTTCTTCATTTGAAAAAAACTAAAACTGCATGCACATCTAGTCATCTCTTTATACACAAACTACTCTTGTATGACTGATGTAGATATGAGTTTGCCTGTGATCATGCTCCCTGATTTCTCACATCTGGCAGAGTAAAGCTCCATAGAGTAAAACTGATCCTTGCATCTCTGGTCTGAGGCCAACCTTGATGCTTGTAACCTTGATTCCTATCTTCCCACCTCCTACAGACCTTGTATGATCAATTGTCCCTCGGGTCCCTATTCTAAGTCCTCAACCAACCTCTTCTCTACTCTTTGCTCCCCCTCAATCCATAACAATGCTTAAATCTCTTATATCTAAATAGAAACTGTTGGGGCACCTGAGTGGCTCAGTCAGTTGGGAGTTTGACTTTGGCTCAGGTCATGATCTCATAGCTGGTGGGTTCGAGCCCCATGTCGGGCTCTGTGCTGATGGCTCAGAACCTGGAGCCTGCTTCAGATTCTGTGTCTCCCTCTCTCTCTCTGCCTCTCCTCCACTCATGCTTTTTTTCTCTCTCTCTCTATTTCAAAACTAAATAAACATTAAAAAAAAGAGAGATTAGAGATTGTTTGATGGCAGTTACAGAAACTTTCCAATCCTCTATATTTGCCTAGAGTGTAGCATTTTTAAAAATGTACGTTGGCTCCTTTCATAAGCTCTCCAGGGCTTTAGAAGTGTTCAGCTTGCCCCGTAGTCTTTGCCTCGTTCCTACCATACAAATCCATCAAAGACTTGCCTTCAATAGGCACTTAAGTCCTCCAAAAAATGTGATAATTTAAGTAACTCTATTTGCAACTGTGCCATGGACTGTCAGTTCCCATTTTTCAGTGGGAACTCAGTCATGTCTGCCTTCAAATCCAACCGAATCAGATAACCACTTCCAAATCCTTGTTGAAAGTCTGTTGTCTATAAACACTTCTGGTTTCACAAACTATATATTAGTCAGGGCTGGATGTAGATGATGGAAAATATCCCAGGTATTTTAAACATTAAAGGCTTTTGTATAAGAAATTGGATGCTTTAAGAAACAGCTAGAAATGTTAGAGTAGCATCAATCAGGAGATCACCTGATTGATCATTGGTACTATTAAGTTCAATGTTCATGATAGATGCTACTCAGAGATCAGGTAGTTGGGGTTAGGAAGCCACTTCCTCTGTCACCATCGAAACTCTCTTGACACCCATAGAGGTGTTAACCAGGCACTGGATCTGCTTATCACTGCCCCTGACTGCTTTTTGACACTTCTGTTTTTATGAGCTTGCTTGTTAGCAGTAGGAAGATAGTCTGTTCCATATTTGCCATCCAAAGCTTTTGTGAGTGTCTTAATTGGCAGAACCTAAATTGCATATAGAATGCTAGCTGCAAAAGAGTCTGGGAGATGCCATTTTTAAGTTTCTAGGCTCTTCAAGGTAAGAATGGATGCTATCCAGTTTACTGAAAAACCAAACTTTTTTTTTTTGGCTTATGTAAATCAGTTTCTGTTGCTTCATACAAAATGGGAGATAAACTACAGTGAGGTGAAGAGTTCATGGAAATGAGGCTATATGAAAAGAAAAATAGTATACTCTTTTTAAAAAGTTTGTATATGAAGAGGAGAAATATGTGATAGTAATTAGTAGAAGAATTCAGAGGAAAGGGACAGTTTCTATTTAATTTTTTTAATATTTATTTATTTTTGAAGGAGAGAGAGAGACAGTGTGAGAGGGGAGGGGCAGAAGGAGAAAGAGACACAAAATCTGAAGCAGACTCCAGGCTCTGGACTGTCAGCACAGAGCCCAATGCAGGGCTCGAACTCACTGACTGCAAGATCATGACCTGAGCCAAAGTTGGACACTTAACCAACTGAGCCACCCAGGCACCCCAACAATCTCTAATCTCTTAAAGCCAACATGGAGGACATGTCCAAAAGTAAGCTGATCATGTGACTATTGAATCACAAATGAAATTGAATTTGTAGCCTCTCCCACTCTTTTATGGTCAAGACAGATTTTGATTAGGAAAGAATGGAACCCTGAGAACTGAGATGAGAACATTTGGATAAACTCCGATGAATATGGGGGCGCCTGGGTGGCTCAGCTTGTTGGGCATCTGACTTTGGCTCAGGTCATGATCTCACAGTTCGTGAGTTTGAGCCCTGCTTTGGGCTCTGTGCTGACAGCTCAGAGTCTAGAGCCTGCTTCAGATTCTGTGTCTCCCTCTCTCTCTGCCCATCCCCTACTTGCACTCTGTCTCTCAGAAATGAATAAATGTTTAAAAACTTTTTTTTAATTCAGATGAATATGAGTCTCTGGAGCCCTCAGTATACACTGAGCCTTACTTGGTAGAAGAGGCATTCCTTCCTTCCCACATGATAACGTTAGTTCTGTCTTCTTTGGACAGCCTGTGCTGTGCTTAACAGAGGTATCTACCTTCAAGGAAATGCCAGTAAATCCCATGTTTCACCATAGCCAGGGCCATATTCCACCATTTTCATTGTCTCTTGCCTTATTAAAAAAAGTCAAATACCATTATGCCTCAAGGAGACAAGTAGAGAGTTTACCATTTAATATTATGATTTCCTACTTATATCTATAGAAACCTGGGAAATATGTGTGATAATGGATTCAGACAGGGGAAGGACTAGATCAATGAGAAGTAATTATCAACATGGATGCATTTACTAGAGATTTTTAATTCAGTAATCTAATTCAAGAGAATGCATCTGTTTGTTCAGCTGATCAATTTAAATCTGGTTTCAACAGAGACCTACCCCAAGTGAGATTGAAATGTCACAATTCCTTGACATAATGTAGAGGAGGGGGAAATAAAAGACTTAGGGGAGATAACAGTGTTGAAATGAAATTACTATTTAGGACCTGTTCATTCACCATCTAACTATGTCTGCCAAGAGGGCCCAAAGAATGCTCCCTTAACTAAAACACAGAGAAATAGATCTTGTTGAAGTATGAATATCCTTTAAAACACTATAGTGGCTGCCCTATGTAGGAGATGCTGCTATTGAGATAGGTTTCCTGAGGGAGGAGCCAAGGTGGAGGAAGAGCATGGAAGGTTTTTTGCATCTCACGTCCATGAAATAGGTTTCCTGAAATCAGTGGTGATGATGTGATTCTGGAGTGGCAGAGGTCAAGTGGTAGTACTAACTGGTTACTATATAAGCAGCTGCAATCAGAATGATCTGACCTTCAAGAATGAGATTATTTATGACAGGATACCTGGGATTGAAGCAAATGGACAATGAAAAAGTCAAGAAAAATAATTTGGGAAATTCTAGCCCTGATTTGAGTTGCCTCAACAAAAAGTCAGATTACCTTACCCAATTCCCAGAGATGGATCCAGTTCACAGATGAGCTTATTGAATATAGAAGCAAGGTAACCCTGAGCAAGGACCCTGTGACATTGTCTGAAGCATCACCTGCAAATTTCTCCTTTGTCCCCTTAAATAAACCAAAGCCAATTGCCAGAGTAACTGTGAACTGGGAAAAGGGAAATACCCAGACTTTGGGGTATAAACGGACACCAGTTCTTAGCATTAATCTTTAGGGACACAAAAGGCAGCTGTGATCCACTAGTAAGAGTAAGGACTTAGGAGGGTCAAGTGATACATGCAGTTTTGGCTGGAATCCATTTTGCAATGGGCCAAGAATGCCCATGAACCCATTCTGTGGTTATTTTCCCATTCCAGAAGACAAAGTTGTAATAACACTTCAGCAAGTAGTAGATTATCCACATTTATTCTCTTGTCATGAAGGGAAAGGACAAATGAAGCGAGGCAAATAGTGAATCAAAAACAATATCATATCCGTGGGGGAATTACACACTAATATCACCATCAAAGACCTGAGGGTCTCACCTGTAGCTCACTACACTCTGCATTTCTTGAACTGCAACTCCTCTGCTATTCCTGAAAAAACTCAATTCTGGTAATTCAGGGAGGAAAAAAAAAAAAAACTTGAAAGAGGAAGATGGTGCTGGCAGGGGCAGCATAGTTTGGAATCTTGTTGAATCCCCACATAAAAATATACAGGGGGGCCCTGAGTGGCTCAGTAGGTTGAGCATCTGACTTCAGCTCAGGTCATGATCTCACAGTTCATGAGTTCAAGCCCCACATCCTGCTCTCTGCTGTCAGCACATGCCTGCTTCGGATCCTCTGTTCTTCTCTCTCTCTCTGCACCTCCACCACTCATGCTTTCTCTCTCAAAAATAAATAAACATTAAAAAATATATATATATATACACAACAATTTATATATGATCAATATTTATAATAAAACTAGATGATAAGCTATCCCCACAAACCCCAAACTACAAATGGGTGGAGGAAAAAACAACAGTAACTTGAACTCATGTCATCTGTTTGAGAAATCAGAGACATGAAACAATGCAACTGATGGACAGAAACCTGTCAAGAAGGCAACAGAAACTGAAAAAAGTACAGCTGGTCAGTTTGAGAAAGGAGCAGAAACTCCAATAGTGGGTGAGTGTACAGGGCCAAGAACAAGTCCTAAAAGGGGCTGGAGTTGTCTAATCCCTTGGAACTCAAGACAGACCTCCACAGGAGAAATTGTTGCCATAGCATCACATCTGAGTAGGCTAGGACCAACAGAAATGAGTGTAAAGGAAAGCCTAGGTCAAAGTGTGGGAGGGCGAAAAAGCCAGAAACTCTCAGAAACCAGACCAACACATTTTAAAACATTACGTGAAAACAACAGGGGCGGTTCAGTGGGTTAACTGGCTGACTGTTGGTTTCAGCTCAGGTCCTGATCTCGGAGTTCGTGAGTTCGAGCCCCACGTGGAGCTCTTTGCTGACAGATTCTCTCTCTCTCTCTCTCTCTCTCTCTCTCTCTCTCTCTCTCTTAAAATAAATAAACTTAAAAAAAAAAAAAAGAAAACACCAGAAGAGGGTGCTGTGTAAAGTTAGAGGACCTCTCTGAAACAAGCCTCTTTCTAAAACTGCATTAAAAGCCAATTTATACTAAAATGAGTAAGGAAAAAGTATCAAAATCAAGTCCCATAAAATGATACTATATGAAAAAAAAAAGAAAGGAAAAGGAGCAGAATGATATCCCTACAGGCAATGAAAGAACACCTGAAAGCCATGCTCAAAGACAAATCAAAACTCTAATGTACCATTTCAAAATGAGGTAAAAGATATTCAGAAAATAACATAATATAAGGAAAAATAACAAAAGTCAGAATTAGGAAAACCCAGAAGTGATGTGACAGAACTCAAGAAAGAATTACCAATAAAGGGCAACAAAAAAAATTTTTTTTTAAATAAAGATCACTGTTGGAGAAAAGTAAGAGCAAATAAATACAAGTGAAACCTTTAAAAATGGAGGGCAAAAAGAAGGAAAATTTTTAAATTCAAAAAGAAATGAGAAAAAAAAAGTCAAGAGAAATGGATAAATACTGACAATAAGCAAAGAAAATCCAATATATGGATAATAGGAGTCCCTGAAGAAACCCAAAGCAGAGGAACAGACCAAATACTAGAATCTTTCCTGAAAAAAAACCAAAAATATTTGAAATTACATATCGAAAGGATACACAGTATGCTTGAGAAAAGAAACCTAAAATGGTCATGCTATTTATAAAGTTACTGTCCCTCTTTTATAATAAATTCTCCCCATTCTAATTATTGGAATGTTTTCTATCTCCTAACCGGACCCTGATCCAGAAATTGGTACCAGGAGTGGTCCCAGGAAATAGACCCTCAAAGATTGAATCAAAGATTGATTTGGTGATGTCCTCGCTCTGGAACAGAGTGCAGAACTCTTTGCCAATGGAAAATGTTAGGTAATCCGTGGCCTGCAGTGGCATTCACAGCTAATGAAATTATCATCTGTGGTTGATTATAATGAAGTATCTACACAAGCACCAAGACATATTCTAGCAAAATTACTGAGCTTTAAGGAAAAATATATTTCAGGCTTCGGGGCTTGAAAAGCACACGTGACTTACAAGGAAAAAAATATATATTATCATCAATTTTTCAACAGCCATATTTTATGCCAGGAGAAAATAAAGCAACATACTTAAAATGCTTGAAGTAAGAAAAGGTGAGCCAAAGATTTTATACACAGCAAAACTGACCTACAAATATAAAAGGTGCAGACAAATTATTGTCAACCTACAAGAATTCAAGGAGTATTGTTCCCATGAGTCCTTCCCAAGAGATCTACTTAGAGCTGAGCTGACCAGTATGGTAGTCACTAGCTGCGTGTTGCCATTTAAATTTCAATTTTAATGAATTAAATTAAGTAAAGTTAAAAATTCAATTCTTTAATCAAACTAGCTATATTTCAAGTTCTCAAAAACAAATACAGCTAGTGGTATCATGCTGGATAGTTCAGATATAGAACATTTTCATCATCACAGAAAATTCTATGGGATAGTACTGGCTTAAGCCAATGAGCTTCAGAGAACTGAATGACTGGAGAATCATCAACATAAAGACTGATGGTCTTTAATATATACTTAATTGAATAGCAAAGACTAAATGAGGATTAAAAGGCTGATAGTATACAAAAGCTGCATAATTTGAAAATTGACATATAGTAAAACCATTAAAAATGGGGGAGATGGATTTACAAAATAAAAATATTTTAAAATTATACTTTGAATAATCATAATCGGTGGTGGTATTTGCACTGTTAATCTGAGACCAATGTAATTGTAATGAGGGACGAAACAAACGAATAATTGTGGGATATTCTAATTCTATCATGTCCTTGCAAACCAGATTCTCACTGTGGAAGAAAGAAGATACAGACGTAATATAGAAGAAGTCAAGTAAAAAATCCTGTAGGCTGAATTTAAACTGGAAATGTTAGTATGAACAAGAACCCATGATCAGTAATCACAGGTACCCCTAGGGCCCATATTCCTCATTTAAAAAAACAAACAGGGATTTTTGGAGAAATGACTGGATCTAGGTCTAGGTAAAGATTTACAAGATGTTCCTGGAACATCTTAACATAACAGATACCAAGGAAGCTATCAAAGACCACTGGGGTCATGTCAAAAAGATTCAGGAGCTGAGGCACCTGGGTGGCTCTGTCCGTTAAGCATTCGACTCTTGGTTTTGGCTCAGGTCATGATCTCATGGTTGGTGAGTTTGAGCCCTGCGTTGGGCTTTGTGCTGACAGTATGGAGCCTGTTTAGGATTCTCTCTCTCCCTCTCTCTCTGCACTTCCACTACTCGTGCTCACCTGTACTTGTACTCTCTCTCTCAAAATAAAATAAACTTAAAAAAAAAAAGATGCTAAGGTGGTGATTTTTAACATAGTTCCATTCGATTCACCACTATGGCCAAGGCAGAAGATGTATGGGCTTTGGAGAATGCCAGTGGATTCTCTTACATTTAGTCATGTAAACAGCACTTGAATTGCAACTGCATTTTCAAATATGGTCTCTTTACTACAGCAAATCAACCCAGACCCTGGCACTTGGTATGCAGTTATCAATCTGATAAATACTTGTTTCTCCACACCAATAAGCAGAGAATACCAGAAGAGTTTGCTTTCTCATCTGTCAGGAAAGCAATTCACCTGTACTCTTTTACCTCATGGCTGCGGCAGCTCTGACTGTCTGTAAAAATGTAGTCAACAGGACACTGATTGCCTCACCATTCCACAGGATTTCATGGTAGTTCAGTACATTGATGATATCGTATTCTTAAGACATAGTAAATAAGAAGCAGCTGTAGTCTTAGACTCCTTGATAAAACACATGTGCCTAAAAGAGTGTGAGATAAACCTCATAAAATCCCAAGGCTCTGCCACCTCAGTACAGAGATGCTTAGAAGGTCCCTTAGGGTTTGGGAGGCAATTCATACCACATTGGGATAAACTCCTGGACACATGTACCAAATAACACCTAAGGACTGTCAACTTTGATTAGGTCCTGGAGCCAGCAGCAATTCTCCAGCTGGTCCAAGATGCAAAGCAAGCAACTTGGACATATGATCTAGCAGAATCATGGTGCTCAGCGTATGACTGATGAGGATGCTGGACAAACAGCTCCAATAGAAGAATCAAGATACAAGCCCTGGGGGTGTGGAGCAAAGCTCTGCACTCTTCTATGAATACATAGTCTCTTTTTAAGAAACATCTCCCGGCTGGTAGAGACTGATTGCTTAGTCACGGGACACCGAGGGATCATGTGACCTGAGCTGCCCATTATCAACTGTGTGTTACCCAACACATCAAGCTATAAAATTGGGTATGTGTAGCAACACTCCAAAATCAAACGGAAGTGTTAAATATGAGATTGTACTGAAACAGCTGGCAAAGGCTACACAGGCAGGTCATTTGTGTTCCCAGCACATCTACTCCAGTGGCACCATCACCTCTTCTTTCACTCATTTTAATAGCTTTGTAGGGAGTTGCTTATCAAAAGTGACCTGAAGAAGCTAAATAAATAAATTAATAAATATCTGCAGAAATAGGCACTGGTTAAAAGTAGACGGCAGGAACAGTATGCCCTGCTTCAGGGTGACTCCTGAAGGACCGTAGAGAAAGGTAATTCTTTCTGTAGGCAGAGCCTCAAGCAGTACATATGCTGTCCCCTTCCTGAAAGGAAACAGAAAAGGTACAGATCTACAGAGATGTGTGGGTAGTACCAAATGGTTTAGCTAGAAGGCCATAGACTTGGAAGGAACTAGATTGAAGGGTTGGGGACAGGGATCAATGGGAGAGAGTTGTGAGGTTGGATCTCACACAATGACCCCAGAGCGTGAGGATATTTGTGTCATGCGTGGACGCTCATTGGATGGCACCCGCTGCAGAGGAGGCTCTCCATAACAGTAGGAAAATGATCTGTGAATATCAGTCCGCATCTTTCCTAATAATGCCAGAGCTGGCTCAGTGTGTTCACAAATAAAGTAAGGGACCACAGTGGCAGAAATGGTTGTTATTTACAGACTCAATAACAGAGTAAGATTTCTCTCCTCACCATGTTGGATCTGGATGGCACCGCTGCTGAGTGCTCACTCTTCCAACAGCAGGGACCCCAGCTTAGCTCCCTATCTGATACCTGGGGAGACCAGATAGGTACCTGGTGGCAGAATAATTGGACCATGCCCACAATGGAGGGGGCAATGATTTGTCCTCACTGGAACAGAAATCTGTCCTATGTATATAGTTCTACCTTTCTTGTCTGCAGGGAAGTATCATCACTATACTCTCTCTTAAGAAGAATAATCAGGGGTACCTGGTGACTCAGCCAGTTGAGCATCCAACTCCTGGTTTCATCACAGGTGGTGATCTTGCAGTTCATGGGATCAAGCCCCCCCATTGGGATCTTCTCTGGCAGCTCCAAGCCTGCTTGGGATTCTCTCTCTCTCACTTGTACTGTCTCTGCCCTTCCCCCACTTGTACTGTCTCTGTCTCTCTCAAAATAAATAAACTTAAAAAAAGAAAAAGAAGAATCAGATAATGATATATGGGGGAGGGATTAGATATAGAAAGACCAAGTAAAATGTACCATTAAAAAAACCCAAAAGCTACTTGAGTTTAGGTTATATCTGTCATGATCTACCATAGTCCCTATAATTCTCCTGCTGTGGCACTTCTCATGCTTCTTTATAATGAAAACTCATGAGAGCAGGGCAGGATCTGTTTCACTCTCTCCCTCATATCTCCAACCCTAGCACTGTGCCTGGGACATAACAGAGCTCAACAGATACATGTTGAATGTTTGTTGAATGTGTTCTACATTTTAATATTTATCATAATGCTTTGAAAATATTTTGGTCAAAGTAGGTGCTTAACAGACATTTGTTAAAGGAAAACAAAATATGATCATTTAGGTCAGAACTCAGGAAACTACAGCATGTGGGCCAAATCTGGCCTGCCAACGGATTTTTATGGCCTATGAACTAACAATAGTTTTTACATTTTTAAAGCGTTATGAAAAATGAAAAGAATAATAATATTTCATGACACAATCCAATTAAAAATGGGCAGAGGATCTGAACAGACATTTTTCTAAAGACATACAGATGGCCAACAGACACATGAAAAGATGCGTCACCATCACCAATCATCAGGGAAATGCAACTCAAAACCACAGTGAGATATTACCTTACACCTGTCGGAATGGCTAGTATAGAAAGAAAAAGAAGAAACAAGTGTTGGAGAGGTTGTGGGAAAAGGGAATCTTCATACACAGTTGGTGGAGATGTGAACTGGTGAAGCCAGTATGAAAAACAGTACAGACCTTCCTCAAAAACTTAAAAATAGAATTACTATATGATCCAGCTATTTGACTTCTGTGTGTGTACTTAGCTGAAGAAAATGAAAACGCTAATTCTAGATGATATATGCACCACTGTGTTCATTGCAGTATTGTTTATAATGGTCAAACTGTGGAAACAACCTAAGTGTCCATCAGTAGATAAGTGGGCAAAGAAGGTGTGAGATCTATATCTATAGATAGATATCTTTATGCATATATATATGTTATATATGCCATTAAAAAGAATTCGATCTTTGTGCTTATGACAATATGGATGGACCTTAAGAGTATTTTTCTAAGTGAAATAAGTCAGATAAAGACAAATATGGTATGATTTTCTTTATTTGTGGAATCTAAAAAACAAAATAAACAAACAAGCAAAACAAAACAAAACTCATAGATACAGAGAATATGCTAGTGGCTATCAGAGTGAAAGGGGCTTGTGGGATAGGTGAAATGGTTGAAGAGGGTCATTTATATGGTGACAGATGGAGCTAGGCTTAATTGTAGTGATTACTTTGTAGTGTATACAAATATTGAATTATGTTGTGCACATAACTAAAACTAATATAATGTCATATGCCAATTTTACCTAAATACATACATACATACATATATACATTCGCCAATAAAGAGAGTGAGCTCATGAAACCGTAGGCTCCCACTCTCCATCTCAATTAAAACAGAACCTCAGAGCCATGCACTCTCTTTCTCTCCCTACCCAGGGCCTTTCTGTGTGGCCCTGGTTTGCTATGCAATCTCTAGGTCTTGTAAGTAATAAACCATTATTTTTTCAAAGCTTCCTGATGGTTGTTGCCAAAGGGTATCTTATATTCTTAACAAGAACCACAAGGGCTGGTACTGCCACAACATTGGTTATTGATAGGCTGTGACTGGCACAAAACACTAGCCCTTTACAGGAAAAGCTCACCAACTCCTACACCAGACCTTCCAAAGCACAGAACATAACCATTTTTAAGACAATGGTTAATATGGTGCTGCCTCCTTCCTTTGCAGAGCACTACTCCTGCACTTCAACTCCACCTAAAAATATCAAACTGTATTTTTTATATTATGGCTTCTGGGTGAGGTTTAGTGAGAGACTTGTCCACACCCTTAGGCCCTTTTTGCCATGTTGGAAACAAGAAGATATATAGTAGCCAAGGTAGATGGATACAGAGAGGTAGGAGAAAAAGACCGTCAGAGGAAAAGCGGGAGGCCACACTTCGGCACACTGAATCCATAAAGGAAATTTTACTTCTGTCAGCATCATTTAAACAATGTAATGTTGTCTTTCCCAAAGCTTGGAACTACTTTCACTACAGTAAAGTGTTCATTGTAATTATTGAGAAAATTGTTGTCTTAAAACTGATGTTTACTATAGGGTTTGACCTGCATTTGGTGAAGCTAGATTTTAAAATAAGACATTGAAGTTTATGAAGGAAACATCAACTTTTCCCAAGGAGAGAAACTGAAGAATTTCTTTTTATTTTTTAATTTTTTTAATTTTTAAATTTTTTAATTTTTCTAGGAAATCAGCCTTTATACCTTTTTCAATGGTATCCAGTTCAGATTTGTAATGGATAATTGTAGGTTGTTAGCACTTGATACAGGTTGTGCTCATGTGTTATTTCTAAAAAGTCAAGGTTAAAGTAACTTCAGAAATAAGATTTTTCTAAATTTCCTTTAACATTTTGCATACAGAAGTGGTAAGTTAGTTACAGAGTGAAAATGTATTACATATACAGTAATTACAGAGAAAATAAATGATCAATTTCTTCAAAGTCACAATTGATGCACTCTTTATTTGATGAAGACATCAGCTTTGAAGCTTTTGCTTAAAAAAACAACAACGACACAATCATTTGAAAAAGTTCACATGCTATTTGGAACAGATTACTCTAATTTTTAGAGCAGAACCAATTTTAAACTTTAAATGCAAGAATTTTTTCAAACTATTGTGGCTTTCTAGGAAATAGATTTAAAAATTTTTTGTGAATTTTATTTTATTTCATTTTATTTTATTTTTTAATTTACATCCAAATTAGGTAGCATATAGTGCAACAATGATTTCAGGAGTAGATTCCTTAGTGCCCCTTACCCATTTAGCGCATCCCCCCTCCCATAACCTCTCCAGTAACCCTCACTTTGTTCTCCATATGTAAGAGTCTCTTCTGTTTTGTCCCCCTCCCTGTTTTTATATTACTTTTGTTTCCCTTCCCTTATGTTCATCTGTTTTGTCTCTTAAAGTCCTCATATGAGTGAAGCCATTTGATATTTGTCTTTCTCTAATTTCACTTAGCATAATATCCTCTAGTTCCATCCACATAGTTGCAAATGGCAAGATTTAATTCTTTTTGATTGCTGAGTAATATTCCAGTGTGTGTGTGTGTGTGTGTGTGTGTGTGTGTGTGTGTGTGTATGTGATATATATATATATATATATATATATATATATATATATATATATATATATATATATCTTCTTTATCCATTCATCCATCGATGGACATTTGGGTTCTTTCCACACTTTGGCTATTGTTGATAGTGCTGCTATAAACATGGGGGTGCATGTGCTCCTTTGAAACAGCACACCTGTATCCCGTGGACAAATGCCTAGTAGTGCAATTGCTGGGTCGTAGGGTAGTTCTATTTTTAATTTTTTGAGGAACCTCCATGCTGTTTTCCAGAGTGGGTGCACCAGCTTGCATTCCCACCAACAATGCAAAAGAGATCCTCTTTCTCCACATCCTCGCCAACACCTGTTGTTGCCTGAGTTGTTAATGTGAGCCATTCTGACAGGTGTGAGGTGGTATCTCATTGTGGTTTGGATTTGTATTTTCTGATGATGAGTGAAGTTGAGCATTTTTTCATGTGTCAGTTTGCCATCTGGATGTCTTCTTTGGAGAAGTGTCTATTCATGTGTTTTGCCCATTTCTTCACTGGATTATTTGTTTTTGGGGTGTTGAGTTTGCTAAGTTCTTTATAGATTTTGGATACTAACCTTTATCTGATATGTTGTTTGCAAATATCTTCTCTCATTCTGTCGGTTGCCTTTTAGTTTTGCTGATTGTTTCCTTTGCTGTACAGAAGCTTTTTATTTTAATGAAGTCCCAGTAGTTCATTTTTGCTTTTGTTTCCCTTGCCTCCAGAGATGTGTTGAGTAAGAAGTTGCTGTGACCAAGATCAAAGAGATTTTTGTCTGCTTTTTCCTCAAGGATTTTGGTGGCTTCCTGTCTTACATTGATGTCTTTCATCCATTTTGAGTTTATTTTTGTGTATGGTGTAAGAAAGTGGTCCAGATTTATTCTTCTGCATGTTGCTGTCCAGTTTTCCCAGCACCACTTGCTGAAAAGACTGTCTTTATTCCTTTGGATATTCTTTCCTGCTTTGTCAAAGATTAGTTGGCCATACTTTTGTGGATCCATTTCTGGGTTCTCTATTCTGTTCCACTGATCTGAGTGTCTGTTCTTGTGCCAGTACCATACTGTCTTCATGATTACAGCTTTGTAATACGGCTTGAAGTCTGGAAGAATTTCTTTTCCTGAAATGATTATTTCATTAAATTGGAAACGTTGATATAATTTTGTTAACTTTTTCAACATTTTCTATAAAACATACCACTGCATTTTGTCTACTATTCATCTGGAATAACCATGTGCTAGTAACTGACTTCCCTTTAGTTTTTGCTTTATGTATTCTTTATCATTTAACTTTATTACAGGCAGGCAGAGCCTGGTCCCTGTTAGAATGACAAGAACTTTTCTTTAATTACTGTACAAAGACAGTAGTAGTATTCTGGCAGATCCTGTGCTATTCAATCAAGCAAGTTTCAATAAAAAAAAAGCTGATTTGCCAAAATCAGACATTTGTTAAGTGAAAAAAATTATGTAGGCACTTATTAGCATAAGTGCCTACAGTGACATTCTATTTTTTGAGGTTTACAGCTCTCAGGGAGCGCGTGTTGCTGGAAGTTCTATTTAGAAATTACGTAAGGATTACGATACTCGCATCTACCTGATAGAGGAAAACGAGAAAGGCAAGTGGGTCATTTTAGAAATCACAACTTTTAAGCTAATTGCAATTTCTAAAGTAAACCTAATGGTACTGCAGAGAGCAAGAACGTCTCTAATCTAATCTTGGCAGCATTGTGATTTCAAACTGCTAAGCCACACAGTATATTCACTTTTCCTTTGTGTGGGATGCCTATTAACCCTCACCAAGGATCTTTCTCTGTGCCTTGGTTATGTATTGCAGCATTCATGATTGATGAATTGTTGTCAAAGACAGACTCAGGCCCTTGCTTTTTACCAAAAGAACTTTTTACGGAACACAAATGTTTTTCTGAGGGAGAAATGTAGATTTGGTTTCATGCTTTCTTGGTAAGAGATTAAGGAGGATGGTCTAATAGAAACAGGGAATGAGAGCAAACTTGAGAAAGCAATCGCAAGTAATTGGCTTGAATAAGGGTAAATATGTGAACATCTTTCTGGACTTACAACTGTCTTCTGAGGAAAAAGCCAATGCTACTGATTGTTTTTCAGAAGTTAAGATGGCTATCACCCAATTGTTTTGCCTTTTACTTAGAACATTAGAAGGAGGGGGCTCCTGGGTGACTCAGTTGGTTAAGTGTGCAGCTTTAGCTCAGGTCATGATCTCACAGTTCATGAGTTCGAGCCCTGCTTTGGGCTCTGTGCTGATAGCTCAGAGCCTGGAGTCTGCTTTGGATTCTGTGTCTCCCTCACTCTCTGCCCCTCTCCCGCTCATACTCTGTCTCTGCCTGTCTCTCAAAAATAAATAAACATTAAAAAAAAAATAAAAAAAAAAAGAACATTAGAAGGAAATACTTACAACCCAATCCAAAATGTCACTTCTAAAGAAAAATTGTGTTCGTATGCCCATGATGACCACAAAGCACAGCAAAATTTTCCTTTTTTTCTATCCTTTCAAAACTGTTAAGACAATTTCTTGATTTCTGTCCCCACACCTCCAGAAACCTTACTCCTCTATGAATCCTTGTGATCTCATCTACAACATAGATGAGCAATCCTTATTGAGTCCATCTCAACACATGAGAAGACTTGCAACTTACAGGTACTTCTCTGTAACAATATGTACATCCTCCTGATTCAAGTGTATCAAAGTATGTCAGCACTTAGTTGATAAAACTCATGAAAACTGTGCTTTAATAAGAGGTAGTCTATCATTGCTCCCAAAGAGAGAATAAAGAATACATAAGAAACAAAGACAAAAAAGCCAATGGAAATAGGAAAAAAATTATTGTTATTTCTAGGCAGTAGGTATTTCTGATGTTTTGTCTAGTTTTCTGTATTTGGAATGCTTCATAATTTTTTAATGGCTTTTCTCAAGAAAAATAAAGCTAAAGAAGTTCCCAGGTACTCAAATTCTAACTGAAGAAATGGAAAGGAAGAGGAGAAATTGCACAGCATTTTTCTTTTTCAGGGGCAGCAAGTTGAAGAAAACTCTGAACTGCTGTTGCATCGGAGGGACGGTGATCGAGGGGGTCCCTGGGAGCAATATTCTTATTCCACTGAAGGAGGTGAGCCAAGATACTTATAAGCTCTAGAGAACCTTTAACACAGGAAGCTATTTATCATAACAAGGTTGGTTGATACTGTTCCCATACTGAACCAATTAGGTTTGCCTATTTCGTCATACTTCATAACTTGGGATGATAGG
Source organism: Felis catus (assembly GCF_018350175.1). NCBI lineage: Eukaryota > Metazoa > Chordata > Mammalia > Carnivora > Felidae > Felis > Felis catus. The sequence goes on from NC_058375.1 coordinate 50,483,067, forward strand.
TTTCCAAGTATGGTACAGTGTAGTAATTGAATTTTGATCAAACACACATGGCCCATAACCCAGTATGTGAAATTTTCAGAACAGTTCACAGCTTTTAAATATCCAGTCAACATGTTGCCAAAAGTACAGGATGTACTTGATGCAAGGGGGAGAGAAAGGGGAGGGCTGACTCTTGGTAGAGCTGTAAAACAAATATTTTTGTTCTTGTTCTCTTCTTATTTTTCAAATAGCAGTGGAGAAAGGCCGTGGGATATCATATCATAACTCAAGTCTTCCCCTTGCTTGTTCCATGCGCATAAACATCTTTGAGTCTCATTTCAGATATTTCAGATTACCTTTTTTTTTTTTTTTTTGCATGAAACTATTTTCATGTCACAGGACTGTTACACATGACCTGCTAGCATTTCTCGTTGCAGAATTATCTAAAGAGTATTTTTTGACTACCTACCATATGTTAGACACTGGATCTATAGGTTAACTCTTTTAAATAAAGAGATATAATCCCTGCTTTCATGTGATCAACTGTGGATGGAGAGACAGGCATAAAATAATGAAAACATCAATAGTTTTATAACTATAACCTGTGATAATTAACATGAAGAAAAAGTAGAGGGGCACCTGAGTGGCTCAGTTGGTTAAGCGTCCAACTTCGGCTAAGGTCATGATCTTGCAGTTCGTGAGTTCCAGCCCCGTGTCCGGCTCTGTGCTGACAGCTCAGAGCCTGGAGCCTGCTTCGGATTCTGTGTCTCCCTCTCTCTCTGCCCCTCCCCTACTCATGCTCTGTCTGTCTCTCTGTCTCTCAAAGAATGAGTAAATGTTAAAAAAAATTTTTTTAAAGAAAAAGTAGAGCATCAGGAAGGACAAAAATGGGGGTCTGATTTATCCAAGAGAGATGGAGAGGGGAAGAGAAGCAGGGAACACATCTCCAAGAAAGGACCATTGAAATTCATCCTTGAAAGATGAGAAGCAATCCAAGAGAGTGGATACATATTCCCAGGAGAAGTAAGCATATAGATAAACCTTGAAGTAGACAAGACTTTGGCAAATTCAAGGATCTGAAGGCTAGTATATTCAGTGAAAAAGAAGCTAAAAAGATAGGCAAGAGACAGATCAAACTTTGCCATGTAAACGATTATGCTAAGATTATAGAAGGATTGTTCAGCCATTCAAAGGTGGTAGGTCAGGGAGTGACATAATGGGAAGCAGGCAAGACAAGAAGCAGAAAGGCTAACTAGAACACCTTGACTATTGTCCAGATCAAAAATACTAGTGGCTTCGAATGGAGCAATGGCAGAGGTGAAGAGCAGTGGACACCTGTGAGCTATATTTTGGAAAAGTGACATAACTTAGTGATAACTGGACCTGGGAAGTGAGGGAGAGGAAGCCCAAGGAAATCTTCAGGTTTGTGGCTTCAGCAGCTTAATGAATAAAGTCTAGTAAATACTAACCTGTTAGCATAACTCGTAAGAGTACCCCACAGGGATAGAACTACATCACTCTCACAAGCTCCCATGTCTGTAGTGATACTCTGCTCTCATCAGATTTTAAGGAACAGATGCCTTAATCAGATGGTGGGGATACAGAGAAATTTTCCACCTACATGTACATCAAACTGTTTAAAAAATACTTTTTAATGTTTATTTATTTTTGAGGTGGGGGGAGGGGCAGAGAGAAAGGGAGGCACAGAAAGTGAAGCAGGCTCCAGGCTCTGAGCTGTCAGCACAAAGCTCAACGCTATGCGGGGCTCGAACAAACGGGATGAGAGATCGTGACGTGATCGAAAGTTGGACACTCAATCAGTTGAGCCACCCAGGCGCCCCCACACCAAACTTTTCTTACCATAAGCAGGAGAATGTCTCTGAGATATGAAAATCAGACTTTAACATAAACTTAAAATATTTACTCTCACCTCTACAGACACGGTCATAGATGTCTGGCAGTGGAACTAGGAGAATCTGGAAAAAAAAATTGCTCCTTTGAAAATATTTGAAAACCAAGTTTATTTCTTTATTCATTCAATAGATTTTCCTGAATGTTTTTAGTGTGGAGCATATGAGGTAAATAAGATGTGTTCCCTGCCTTTGCAAAGAGTATATTCTATCAGGGGAGAAAGAGGCATTAAAAAAAAAAATGTCTAATACAGTGCAGCATGTTATATAGATCAAGTAATAGAGTTATATTTAGCAGATGATAGGATTATTAATTTTACGGGGGGGGTGGGGGATAGGCACATGGGCGTGGCTACGAAGGCCTTCAGAGAGGTTGCATTTGAGATAAGTCTTGAAGGATAGACCAGAGTTTGCTAAGCAAAGAAGAGGATGGGGGAGATATTCCAAGAGAAGGCAACAGCACAAGCCAAGATATGAGAGTCCCAAAGAGCACTGGGTACTCGGGACTAGAGACCTCAGGGTGTCTGGTCCAAGTTGGAAAAGTCACCCTTCCATTCTGAAGTCTGAAAAACACTACCAGTCTAGTCTGACTTACCTGCTATCACTTGAGCCAGACAGGGAATTCTAATTTGGGTGGGCCCAAATCAGCAAAAACCTCTTCACTTCATGTGACTACTGCCTGAATATTGCCTGTGTTCATGCAAGTTTGAGGTTGACCTATTGAAATGGGCGGTCCTCCCTCCCACAGTCAAAATCAGTCCAACAGCTTGGCCAAGGCCACAGGACCCAGCTTTTAATATAGCTAGAAAGAGGCAGCAGTGGCCCAAGGTAATGCTTATGTGGCCTGGAGAGTGCAGATAATAGGATGATCCTGACACTTAGTCTGGCAAACCGGTGCAGCTGCCCTCATACAGCAGTCAGGCATAGTGAATGACCGCCACCAAAAAAAATAAATAAATACAGTATGTGTGTGCATGTGTGTGTGCATGTGTACGTGTGTGATCTTTACATTTGTTTTTAATAGCTATTCAGACAGTCCTTAGAGAGGGAGTTGGCAGCTTCAGCTGGAGGCTGCTCCCCCACCTGTCTCCAGGCACTGCAAACACAGCTGTGTAAGGAGACAGCCAAAGCTTCCAAGGAAAGACAGGGTACAATCCAGGGGGTGGGGGGAGCCGGCAATGGGAGAGCCTTTCTCACAAACCCACTTGGGACAGGGCCTGTCTAGCAACCGCAAAAAATTAGCAAGGAGGACATGGTAAGGCCTTTTTTTTTTTTTTTTTTTTTTTAACTTGACAATAAGTAAAGCCATTCAAGACCCAGCTCAACGGCCACTTTAAAACCATCTATGAAAAGGGGAAGACAGAGCACTCAATGCAAGCGGAGGGGAGAACGAGGTAACAGGCATCTCCAGCAAGGCACACATTCAGGTTTTCTCCTTGCATCCAGATGACACGTAGAGGATTTATGCGCTATCGCAGAACTCGTGGTTCCTGACACAAAACACAGAACTTCCTGGCGAAGTACCTAGAAACTTCATTTCTATTTCTCCAGGCTGAAAAGCGCAGGCATTTTCAAAGTTCAACTCTAGGAAAGTCAGCAGGGGCGAGATTTCAGCAGCCGCTGATGATCCCAATGTTAGCAATTCGAGAGTGGTCAGGGGGTTGCCGCTCCCCGAACAGAGGGGACATTCGAAGAGGGAAAGATACAAGTCGTTTTAGCAGATGAAAACCAACAAGGAGGTATTTTCGGTATCATTTTAATCGCAAAATAGCACGAACGCGGTCTGTGCCTGCGTGCTACCCAAACGTCGATTTGAATACCACTGAACGCTAGTTTGAAAATTTCCATTTTTGTAATTTGCTTTCCTTTGTGAAGCCAAGACTTGAGAGGGAGCTGGCAGCCGGCTCCAAGTCTGGCACGACTTCACCTCAGACGCACTCGGTTGGTTTGGATGTCGAGGGAGACCGCACAAGAGAGACGGGGAGAGGGAGGAAGCGAGGCAGGGAGCGAAAGAACCTTGGCCGGGGCTGCCCGGCAAGCCGGCCTCCGCGGCGCAGCCAGGGGCTTTGGCTCCACCTGCAGGAATCGGAAGGCACACCGCTTAGATGCCCCGCTTCCGCAGAAACCGGGTGGGGGCGGGGACGGACCTCCGCCGGGGCCTGTCCAAGCCCTTCCCCACGGGGTAAGAGGAGGGGGTGGGGGGAGTTGGGAAGCAGGGATCTCCAACACCGATCAGGAGCGGCAAGCCCTATTCAATACAGGGATTTGCATTTGGGGGAGAAAAGACATCATGCCCTCTGACAACCTGTTCTTAGTTAAAGGTAAGCCCCATTTGAAGGCCAAAGGCAGTATTCGGTTCTAGTACAGACAGAACGCGTACCATGTGCTCAATTATTGAATACATGAACAAATCCACTCTATCAAACAACAGAGACCGAATGTGATCAAAACAACCCCCCCCCCCTTTTTCAGGTGTATTTATGAGTTGTCAAGCATTTTGTTAATGGCTAGTAATTGCTACAAAAATCCTCCACTATCTACGTTAGTACTGTGTTCCACCTCCAAGGTGGGCAGCACAAAGTAAGGGTCACCTGTTTCATCTGGCGCCCTTATTTTGCAGGTGAGTAAACAGAGGCATGGAGAGGATTTCCCCCAACCCTCCGCAGTCAACTAGTTTGTTGATGATAGAAATGGTTTGGGGCTAAATTTTCCTAACCTCTCTGGAGTTTGGTTTCTAAAGCAAGAGACTTACTCTACTTTACTGTAGATTGGCCAGCATGGAAATGCTCAGCTGATTGGCTATCTCAGGAGGAAATTGGCTTCCCTGCCTACCTGTTGTCCTGTCCCTGAGCTTCTGTCCCAGCTTCTGCTCTGGGCCAAGGCAGCTGCTCATGTTGCTTTACTCCAAATATCAAATGCTGCCTGGAGCTGATGCCAACCCGTTGCTAAACTTATGAATTCATTTTTTCAAGCCTAAAGGACAGAATCTTTGCACTTGTGGGCTTGTAACCTACAAACAGGCAGGTGCTTTGTTTTAGCAACACAGGTGTCTTCTATCCAGTAGCTAGCACATCTACTTACCCAAAGTGCTTAATAAGCAGTTCTTGAGCTTCCCAGTGATAGTTACAGATGAAGCTGGTATTTACCAATTGAAAAGGAATTTTTGCTGTAGGCAGTTAGCGCTCAGTCTCCAAATAAAGTGAAGATCCTTCTTGTAAATGACTTCATTTGCGTTATGTCAAATGAATATGATCCAGGGAAAGTTGGAGATCAAAAGATCCAGACTCTAACCACAACCCATTTATAAAATGGAAGTAATACTGTCATGACCTCTGAAGGGATTAGAAATGAATCATTACAATAATCACAATATTAATAATAGCTTTGAACTGGGGGCACCTGGGTGGCTCAGTCAGTTAAGTGTCCAACTTCAGCTCAGGTCATGATCTTGCAGTTTGTGAGTTTGAGCCCCATGTCAGGCTCTGTGCTGATAGCTCAGAGCCCGGAGCCTGCTTTGGATTCTGTGTCTCCCACTCTCTCTGACCTGCCCCAGCTCACATTCGCGTGCTGTCTCTCTCTCTCTCTCTCTCTCTCTCTCTCTCTCTCTCTCTCTCTCTCTCTCAAAAATAAACATTTAAAAAAATAGCTTTAAACTATTATTGGTGCTTACTACATTCCAGGCTCTCTGCTAAGCCCTGTAAGTACATGATCTAATTCATAACAACTCCATGTAGGTTACAATTATCCCCATTTTACAGAAGGAGATCTGAAGCTCAGAGAGGTTTAAGTACTCACCCATGGTAACAGCTCACAGTGGTGAGACCAGTATCAGAACCCAAATCCTACCTCACTCCAGACTCCTAAGCACTACGCTGTACAATAAATACCTATTGGCTGCTTCCATGCCAGTGACATTCAGATCTTTATCTCTAGTTCTGAGTTCTCATGGGAGCTCTATACTTTATTTCCAATTACTGAAAGAATATCATTAATTATATATTTCACTGCTATTTAAAATTAAAAGGGCCTAAGCTAACCTCCTTCCCTCTTCTCATAAGCATTTGCCATGAACCATCCATGTTCAGACCTCCAAACTCGGTCTAGGACACTGGTTCTCAAATGGGGATGATTTTGCCTTCTGGGGGATATTTGACAATGTCTGAAAACTTTCTTGGTTGTCACAACTCGGGTGAGGGGATGCTGCTGGCATCTAGTGAATAGCGACCACAGGTGCTGCTGAATCGTCTGCAATACGCATGACATCTCCCACAACAAAATTTTATTCTGCCCCAAATGTCAATAGTGCTGAGTTCAAGAAACCCGGGTTTACGAATATGAAGATGCATCATCAGACAGATCCTATCATCAATCATCTGATGCATGAGATATATGTGTAAATTTGAAGCACAAAGTTTGCAGAGATAACTGTGTGGTGAGGCGGAGTAAATGCACCTAAGTCTGTAAAGTCCATAATGAGCTATGGGGTGTACTATGGGCTGGGCGGAGGAGGTGATACTTGAGCCAGGCGCAAAGAAGAGATGAGATCTGGATTCCAGATAAAAGAACAAGCAGTGTGCAGGGTGTGTGGGTGTACTTCCAGAATGTGGGCTGATTTTAATTGGAGCGGAGGATGTGTGAAGAGGAGTAGTGGAGAAAAGGAGGTAATGTTGTGCTGGGGCCAGATCAAAGCTCTGAGCAGAGAGAAGGACTTCAGACTTTATTTGTGAGTACTAGGAGGCACATCTAACGTTTTCACATAGAGGACCAATATAATCAAAATGTTCTGGGGCGCCTGGGTGTCTCAGTCAGTAAAGCGTCTGACTCTGGATTTCCACTCAAGTCATGATCTCTCGGTTTATGAGATAGAGCCCTGCCTGGGGCTCTGTGCTGACAGCTCAGAGCCTTTTGGGATTCTCTCTCTCTCCGTCTCTCTCTCTCTCTCTGCCCCTCCACCATTCGTACACACGCTAATTCTCTCTCTCTCTCTCTCTCTCAAAATAAATAAAATGTTCTGGGGGAGATGAATCTGGTAACTGAATGGAAATGGATTGCAGAGAGGCACCTGGGTGGCTCAGTCAGTTGACCGTCCGACTTCAGCTCAGGTCGTGATCTCACGGTTTGTGAGTTTGAGCCCCGCATCGGGCCGTGTGCTGACAGCTCAGAGCCTGGAGCCTGCTTCAGATTCTGTGTCTCCTTCTCTCTCTGCCCCTCCCCCCACTTGGGCTCCGTCCTGGTCTCTCAAAAAGAAATAAATGTTAAAAAAAAAAAAATGGATTGCAGAGAATAGGAAGCTGGAGAGAGGAAGATAGAACACTACTGCCATACATCCTACTGTTAAAAAAAAAACCCACTTAGCTATTTTTGTTCTTATTAGTAGCAACCAATAACTGCGTGATTATTGTGAGTCAAAGCTAAACACAGTTTATACACCCTACCTTAGGGTTCACGTACCATCGCAGGGATTTACCCACTTTACAGACACAGGGACGGTGTTAGCTTGGCTAGGAAGTGGCAGAATCGGGGTCTGGCCCCCAAAGCCTCTGCTCCTAACTGCTCTGTGTGCTGGGATTCTTAGCCTCTTGACCAAAGCAGACTGTTCTCTTTTCTAAGGCAGGCTATAAAATGAGGCAGCCCAGACCCCCTACTGGGAATGGGAAGGTCTGGGACAAACAGCCTCAGGAAATCTGCTCCTCCTTGGCAGTAAGAGCTGACTGTAGGAAGAAAGGGATGTTTCTCTGAGCTAATTTTAGGGGTGTGGGGAGCATAGGCATGTGCCTTATTGCAAACACACCTACACAATAGATTCTCCAAATCGCTCTGGAGTGGAATCGGCTCTTCCCAGGGGGATGGTAAATGAGAGCAGAAATGGGGCCCGGGTTGGGGCATCTGACTCAAAGATAGAGCTTCTTATGTCAGGCCTCTCCCGCCTGATGAGGTAGCAAGCAGAAAGCTATAAAGTGGGGGACTGAAAGGCTGTGACTCAGAAATTCCTTGTTTACTTGGCTCCTGAACAGATCGCTAACGGGATCCAGGTGTCTGCTCTGGTTTTGTTTTAGAGCCTTTTGGCCACAGGCAGGGGAAGAGAGGAAAGGTGTTGACCGTATCTGTAGGAGGGTGGGTGGCAGCACTAGAATTGGTGGAGGTGTTGACAAAGGCATGGCCATACAGGCCAGCCGGCACCAGCGGCCACTGGGGGCTTTGGGTGGGTCTGCAACTAGAGGGTCTCTGGTGACTGAGCGCATGAAAGGAGATTCATTACAAGGAGCTAGAGAAGTAAGGAACAAAATGGAGGCCACCACAAGTAACCAAGGACTGGTAGGTGGAGTATGCATGCGTGAGAACCTCCTTGAAGACTTCTAGGACTTTCTGAAAGCAATGAAAATGGTAGGAATTCTCACCGAGAGGGCAGGGAAAGAGTCAGAGAGACTTTGAAGGTGTGCGATGGCCATCCCCGTGCTTCCGTATGACTCCATTGCAGGTTAACTTTAAACTATTTTGGGAAGTTCATGATCTACAATTTAAAGGTCAAAGATGCTAGGATTCCAGGGCTCCGACTCTTCTTTCTAACATTCCACTTTAAAGCTTTAAAGAAACATAAATTCTTAATACAATCTCATATTTTGACATTATAAATATATAGATTAAAAAAAATCAGGATACAACCTCTTTTCTGGACTTGATCTCCTCAAGGTCTGGGATTGCATCTGTAGCACTAAACTCAGGAGGTCCTCAAGAAGTACCTGCGAAGTCTAACTCAGTATAACACTCTTCCAAAACATTAAAAGTATTCACTAAATGGGGGCACCTGGGTGGCCCAGTAGGTTAAGCGTCCAACTTTGGCTCAGGTCATGATCTCGCTGTTTGTGAGTTCAAGCCCCGCATCGGGCTCTGTGCTGACAGCTCAGAGCCTGGAGCCTGTTTCAGATTCTGTGTCTCCCTCTCTCTCTGCCCCTTGCCTGCTCACACGCTCTGTCTGTCTGTCTGTCTCTCTTGTTCTCTCAAAAATAAAAAATAAAAAAAGAGTAGGGGCGCCTGGGTGGCTCAGTTGGTTAAGTGTCTGACTTCAGCTCGGGTCACGATCTCACGGTTTGTGAGTTTGAGCCCCATGTCAGGCTCTGTGCCGACAGCTCAGAGCCTGGGTCCTGCTTCGGATTCTGTGTCTCCCTCTCTCTCTCTGCCCCTCCTAGCTTGTTCTCTGTGTCTCTCTCTCTCTCTCAAAAATAAGTAAACATTTTTTTTAAAAATTTTAAAAATTTTTAAAAATTTTAAAAAAGAGTATTCACTAAATGCATTAAAGTAATTTTTAAATCCAAATTTTATTTTCACCTTTAAAAAAAAAAGCCTAACCTTATGCATCAATATGCCTGTTTTCACAAAGCCTTTGCCCACAGTCTGTAAGTTGTCCTAATACTAAGACCAAATGCCAAAAAGCAAATGTTTTTTCCTTGAGAAAATCTGGAAGAGGCAATTATACTAAAACACACTACTCAGAAGGATCTGTTTCACTGTCTTTGCTTGTGTCCATGGCATAATTAGGCCTCTTCAAACCAGTGTCCTAAGAAAAGAATGAAAACCAGAAATGAAAACTCTTATCACTATGGCCTCTCCATTTTGTTGCCCGACATGGGATATTCCTCATGAAAATGAGGGTTGAGATTAAAAGCACAGCTCTCAGGGCTTGAAGGTCTCCACACAACTGAAAATGTCCGTGGTCACTTCACACACACCCTACACTTCAAACGAGCTTGCTTGAATCCAATGTGGTGGATAATATAGTACTTAACCTCGAAGTATCAGGCGGGACTAGCACTTTCATCAGGTAGTCAATGACCCTAACTAGGTTAGCACCCTCAGAGGAAACGGGTAGCCTATTGTAGGTAGCCTATGAACCACTTACTGATTACTAATAATTACGCCAATGGATCTCAACACAGAAAACCTTAAGTCTGAGTGACCTGGAAGGGTCTCAGCATTTTAGCATCTCCTTACTGCTACTGAGCAATCCAGATCTCTCCACATGGGCAGGGTATCCTGAGCCACTAATGGAGATGCCTCCTTCCAAACCCTATTTATATGCACCAAAGTCCTTCCCCCTAATGAATTTCCAGTGGGGACAATGCCCTCTTGTTGGATCGTCAATCGTTTACATTTCTCTGATCTTTTCTCACAGCTTCCAATGAGCATCAGTTTTGCGGCAGCCACCTGAGCATCGAACAGGCAATTAATTGGAACAGATTTAATAAATGTACTGGAGAAGGAAGCTGTATGTTTAGGGACGATGGTACTTTCATGGTCATGCATAACGGACTGGGCACTTTTCCACCCACCTGCTTATGCTACCACAGTGAACACAAAATTTACATACCTGGAAGAAAACAGTATTTTCTGAAACGTTAATAATAACTGCAGAAAATTTGTCTATTATGAGTAAACATCTCCATGGCTTAACTTTGCACCATTCTATTCTGGTTAAAAATATCTACAGTGTTACCTCTTATCTTCCTTCTAAAATACACTGGTAGGGAGGCACCTGGGTGACTCAGGCGGTTAAGCGACAGACTCTTGGTTTCAGCTCAGGTCATGATCTCGTAAGTTCAAGCCCCACATTGGGCTCTGCACTGACACTACAGAGCCAGCTTGGGACTCTTTCTCTCTTCCTCTCTTTTTGCCCCTCCCGCTCTCTCTCAGAATAAATAAGTAAATTTAAAAAAATAAAAAAAATTTAAACATTTAAAAAATTAGAAAATTAAAATAAAATATACTGGTAGTAATTGAAATGAAATTGAAATCCAATCTATTCCACAGAAAAACTGATAAATATACCCAAATATTTTGTACATGTGTATGTATATACATTCAAGGATATACACATACACAAAGATATTTATGACTGTATTAACACAAAGACATATATAAACTTATGTGCAAAGACATTATATATACACACACACACACACACACACACACACACTACACACATTTGTGTGTGTGTGTATTCATTATGGTTCTGTTTGTATTGGCAAAATGAAATAGACACAAACTAAATGTCCATCAATAGGGGAATTTTTTTTTTTTTAAATTAAGGTATAACCATATAATGCAATACTATGTATCCATTAAAATACTGGAGTAAATGTATTAGGTTAACAATTCTTTCCTGTATAGATCTATAGAAACAGCAATTTTATATGGTTCAAATTAATGTATGTATAGACATGAAAAATTTATAAGTGTATTGGTAATTAGAAAAAGCAAGTTATAGAACAGTACATATTGATGTTAAAAAGGTAAGAAATAAAAATATAAAAAATAAATGAGAAAGATACTCAGCAAAGAAGTAACATGGTTATTTCTGGGCATTTTACAATGATAACTTTTTAATAATTTCTTTTAAAAATTTGCTCATTACGATTGATTCCAAAGTATTTCTATAACATTTTTCCTCGTCAACAAATTCCAGACACCCAGGAGCTCCATTGGCACAGATGAAGAGAGTAACGAAGAATTAGCCTTAATTATTCAGGCTAAGAAACCCAGATTATTATGAGAACAAGGGTAAAAAGCAGAACTTTGTCTTGGATTATCTCAAGACAATCATCTGAAAACTTCCTGCTTACTTTTCCTGTTTGAACCTGGCTTTTCAGATTAATGTGAAGTGATCTGTTTCTCTGTGATTCAGAACCTCACAGAACTTGGCAGGCAAAGAAATACAAAGAAAGGAAGAAAAGGAAAGGGGAAAGTGGGGGATGAAAGAAGATGGGCGGAACTTGAGAAGGCTTAATAAAGTAATAGAACACACCCCAGACCCTCGGGGAACAAAGGAACAAGGCTGGTGGGAGACAACAGATGTTCTCCTTCCCAAACCATGAAAGCACCACACTCTGCACCCAAACTCCTCCTCACTCCAAGGAGTGGCTAATACCACTTACTGGAATATCTGTACAACAAAGGAATTGTTTTTCTGATGATGAGTGTTAAAGGAAAAATCACATTGCCAGGTACCGTGAAGAGCAAGTTATCCAGGTTGTCGATTTCTCTTGATTCTTATTTCTCTAACTCAACTTTATGGAGGTAGAGTTTACATAGAGTAAAAGGCATTCATTTTAATTGTACATACCCATGACTTGTGACAAAGCCATAGACTTATGCAACCACCACCATAATCACTTTCATGGATTCCATCATCCAAAAACGTTTCTTTGTGCCAATCAGATCCCACTCTCACCCCTCTCCCCAGACAACCACTGATCTGCCTTCTACCGTAGATATATTTGTCTCGTCTAACATTTCATATAAACAGAATTACAGAGTATACACCCTTTTGTGTATGTCTTCTTTCACTTAGCATAATGTTTTTGAGATTCATCATGTTGCTGTGTGCATTCATAGGTCATTCCTTTTTATTGCTGAGTAGTATTCCACTGTACGGTTACACTAAACCCACAGTTTATCCATTCACCTATTAGAAGACATTTTGGTTGCTTCTAATCCATGACTATTATAAATAGAGCAGTGGTGAACATTAGTTTGACTCTTATTTTTGGAGTGAGATTCAAATCTGTCCATTTGGATGGGACATGGAGATGGGAGATGAAACTAATACTGCTTAAACATCTACTAGGTAACTTATCAAATATTCATTGATAAACTGTGAAGTAGACGTTATTCTTATTTTACCAGTGAGAAAATAGAGGCTCCAAGAAGTTAAAGAACTTGCACAAGGTCACAAAGGTAACAAGTAGCAAATCATTTCAACATCAACACAGGCCCATCTGACTCCTGTTTGACATCCCACAACTCTGTCATTGCTGCATTTCGGGGAGATTCAGTAAAGAGATTCAAAGGCAGAAGGTTTTGAGTAGAGTTAATATGTTGACACATAGATGGGGGAAGCCAAAATAGGAAGGTGGCAGTGACTGGGCAAAGGAGAAAAGAGAAAGGAAATAGAAGATAAAAGAAGAGAGAGAGAAGCGTTCTCTCCATCTCTAAAGAAAGCACCACAAGAGGGATTCTAAAAATCCAGTATGGAGGTGGACTCCCTGCAAGTGCTCAGGGTCTGAAATATTTCCACCCAAAGCAAAGCTTCAACCACCCATAGCAGCTCCCCCCCTTTACCAGGCCCTCGGCCATGAAGCTCACAGAAGGCTGGAAGGGGGAATGGGAGCATCTTCCAGTTGGGCAGAGTTGCTGGTTTGCATGGTGTGGATGCCACTCACATTGGTGTGAAGTCAAGAAAGTATCCTTGCTTGGGGTTAGAGAAACTGAAAGTAAATAAGTTGATTCATTGACACAGTTTGAAAGCTACAGAAAAATGAATGGTTTGGCTCAAAATTAACTGAAAGCCTACAAAGAGAAAAAAGAGACAAAGGAAAAGAAGAAAATGAAAATGTATTGCCTTCAATATGTGTCATGTGGTGAGCTAAGAGCTTGGCCTGATTGTGTTACTCTTCATCACCCTACAAAGTATGTACTATTTTTATTTCCACTGAGGAATATTTATTTATTTAATATGTATTTCCATGAGGAAATTGTGCCTCAAAAAAGTTAAATACCCTGCCCAGGGTCACACAGTAAATGGCAGAGTCGGGACTCCAACTAACTAACCACTACTCTATCCTGTTCCCAGGAACCGTATACCAGCTGGGCAAGAAAAATGTGTAAAACATAATCCAGCCCTTTGAAGAGCTCATGGCTAAACACTGGATGATACTTTCACTTTGGGCAAGTGGCCTAATGTTTCTGATAAAAATGGGAATTAACAACCTGTCTCTTACCCTCATCAAAAGGTTCACTTATTTATTGCACACGTTCTTATTAAACATTTAGTATGTGCCAGTCATAGTGCTAAAACTCCCTCATGGAGTTTATATTCTAGAAAGAAGGCAATAATGATGTATAAAATAGATACATAAGTAAAGAGAGCGAAAGAGATAAAGAGGGAGAAGGAGGGAGGGAGGGAGAAAATGTACTAGTCAGGGTTCTCCAGAGAACTGAACGAGTAGGAGATACATAGGATTTAATTATTAAAAAGATCAGATTGATAATAAGGAATTGGTTCATATAATTATGGAGGCTAAGTCCCATGATCTGCTATCAAGGATAGAGATGCAGGAAATCCAGGGTGTAATTCTGAGAATCAGAGAGCCAGCAGTGTAACTCTCAGTTGAGGGTAGGAGAAGACCGAAGTCTGCAGCTCAAGCAGTCAGGCAAAGAGCAAATTCCTTCTTTCTGTCTTTTTCTTCCATTCAGGCTCTCACCAGATTGGATGAGGCCCACCCACACTAGGTGGGGCAATGTGCTTTACTGAATCCACTGATCCAAATGCTTGCTAATCTTATCTGGAAGTACCATCACAGACACACCCAGAAACAATGTTTAATCTGGGCACCTTGTATCCCAGGAAAGTTGACACATAAAATAAACCATTGAAAGAAAGAAAGAAGGAAGGAAAAAGGAAGATATTTTGGACAGCAATAAGTGACATGAGCAAAAGGAAATTAAGTAATGGGATAAGGGATTTTAGATTGAGAGGTAATTGTTACTTTGCAAAAGGCGGTGAGAGATGTTCTCTGTAAAGTGAGACATTGAAGTGAGACCTGATTAATGAAAAGGATCCAGCCATGTGCAAGTCCAAGGACAGTGAGCTCCAGGTGAAGGGAACAACAAGTGCAAAGACTGTAAGGCAGACAAGGTCATGGCACATTTGAGGAACAGAAGGAAGCCATGGTTGGTAAAACATGATGACCAAGGAGAATGATAAGATGTAAAATCAAAGAGGCAAGAAGGGACCAGATCACAGAGGATTGAAATTTGGATTTTACTGTAACTGCAATGACAAGTCATGGGAAGATTTTTGAGTAAGGAAGTGACATGACCTTATTTCCATCTCTCACAGACCACCCTGGCTGCTCAGTGGAGAATGGGTTTGAGGAGCACTCAAGGAAAAGCAAACAGGAAGAGCAGTGAGAAACTCGTTATAGCAGGTCGGCTGAGAGATGATACTGGCTCAGACAACGGTGGGGACTACGAAATGGAAACTAGCTGTTGGATGCAGGAGTTATTTTGGAAGTGTAGCCCATAGGATTTGCTGATGAATTGAGAAATCAGGGGTGACTTTCAGGATTTTGGCTTAGACAACTGTTTGAATGGTAGAATCCTTAGCTGAGAATAGGAAGAAAATACATGTGGTTAATTTTAGACTGGAAAAGCATTTACAAACTACAAAGTGCTCTCCAAAAGCAAAGTGCCACTGAAGACAGAAACCACAAGTCCCAGAGCTGCAAGGAACTGAATTCCACTAACAACTTCACTGAGCTTCCAAGTAGATTCTTCCCTCGTTGAGCCTCCTGATGAGAAGGTACCCCTGGATGGCATCTTGATTGCAGTCTTGGTGATTCTGAGCAAGGAAACCAGCCACCCCATGCATGTACTCCATACCCACAGAAACTGTGACATAACTAAAGGTTGTTGCTTCAAGTGGCTAAGTTTGTTACACAGCAGTAGATAATGAATACGGGTAAAGAGTAAATTACTGAGTAGCAGAAAGCCCTGAAGTGCTTTTGGTACAAACCTAAAACATAGGGACCCATTTGGTCCCAACTGGGCCCAGCCACACCTGGCTCTCCACTCCAGGGCCAGGAGCATCTTCTCCTCCAAGGAAAGGAGATTTGATGATAATATGACAATCTTTGTTATTCTCTCTTCCTCGCCTACCACAACAGTCCCAATACTAAGTCACTCTCTTCTTTGCTCTGTCACCACATTTGGTTTTGCTAAACTTGTGGAAATGCATTTAACTCAGGAAGACTTGTGTCTATAAGACTGGGATCTCTTCTGCTAAAGGGATAAGAAGGAGTTCTTTTAAAACTGAGACCACAGCTCCCACCTGCTTCTTGAAATCTTTCCAGACCATAGGACCACAGGGCTGGGAGAGATGGTGATGAGCATACAATTAATTCTCCCAACAGGTGTCTGAATCCTCCATAGCCTGTCTGCCATGGCTTCCCACTTGAATACCTCCAAGGAGGAAGCGTGGAGACAGGTGGACCTGATTCTAAATTCTAGCTTTATTTCCTACTACCTGTGCATCATGAACAAGTTCCTTCAACTCTCTGAGCCTCAGTTTCTTCATCTGTAAATTTGGGACAGGAATAGCTTTGCAGAGTAGTTTTGATTGACCTAACATGTGAAGCTCCGACCCTTGCTTCTCCCTCTGTCTCCCTCTAGTGATGAAAAACTCCAGCCCAGTTTATTTTCCTCCCTTCTCTGATTTCTTTTCATCTCTAACAACCATACTGGACACCTAATCATATGCTGTGTTTTATTGTTCCTCAATTACTTTGTACGCATGACTCATGACCTACTGAGAAGGTTGAGGACAGGCAGCCATATTTTATACTTCTGGGGGTCCCCCAAAGGATTTAGGTCGATCCAGGGCATACAGCAAGCATACAGTAAACCAGTAAAACCTGCCAAATTAAATTAACGATCCATCATCATCAGAGTAACTTAAAACTAGCCACACTCAATGAACTGTCATTTAATTGGAGTTTCTCGTAAAAGGGCCCCCTTTCTACAATATCCATTTTCAAGTTAAAAAAAAAAAATACTGCAAAGCCCGTTGCTTTTAAAAAAGAAATCTTTTCATGCACCTCACGTTTGCATTTGAAACACAACTTCCTAACCAAGGGGAAAGAAAGAAACTGAAAACGAAGCACCCTAAATTGTACAATTCAAGTATTGTTCCCTATCTTCAAGACCCAGACATACTGAGCCCCCTGATTCGCCCCTTTCCCGTCTCACATGCCTATCCATTTTTGCATTCAAGAGTTAAGATTTTTAAAGGTTGGTTCTTAAAAGAAATGAATCCCAAATCTACATATGAACTGTAAGGTTCTCATTTCAAGTGGATACAGGTTAGAATATGTTTGACCATAAAAGCAGAAAGGCTGGAGTAAAGTGCCATGAAGAATCTATTGGAAGAAATGGGATCAGATAGATGTGGTGCACTTCTCTTAAGTGCATATCACTTAACTGCATAATCAACTTGTGCTCCCAAGAATTATGCAGTCTCTGTCTGGCCCCCATTAGATTGAATGTGTTGCTACTCCAGTTAATTGCATATTGGTGAATTGCATAATTCAGCTCCATGCACCCTGAACCGAGTTCCAAATGCCATCCGGTACAATGTAATCAAACTAGGGAAGTGAAGAGCTGGAATACTTATGAGATTCTGCCCATTTGTCACATTTGGTTTAGATCGCCTGTGCTGTAAAGAAAGCAGCTCATTGGTCATAGACCTGTGTTCTTTGGATTCCCCTCCACCCGCTCCCCCTCAACAACAGCTCATGTAGTCCGCATCCAAAAATTAATTTAGAATGGGTCCAAAAGAAAACAGAATGTCAATATGTGAAAATATGATTAACAAGTTAAAAATCTGACTCGTAACTATGGTGCTCTCCTTCCCAGGACTGACATTACTTACAAGGCAGAGCAGAAAAGGCTAGAACTAGTTTTGGCTCTGCCATTAACTAGCTGGGCAAGTCTCTTCCTCTCTCCAGGCCTCAGTTTGCTCAGCTGTACAATGGAGAATAGGACCAGCCTTCTCTACCTCACTAAGCTGTTATGAGAGTTAAATGCAACACTGCTTGGTAAACCACAAAGTAATGAAGAAATCTATTACTAGATACAGCAAAGTGAGGATAATGGGCTCCATACCAAAGAGTACAGCGTGTCAAACTGATACAAAGAAACACTTCAGTGAGGATCTGGGATAACAGCAAGTGGTAAAATAGAAATGAAAGGAAGGAAATGCTTCTGACTTTGTGGCAAACCCTTCAAGGGTCAAATATTGTTTATTTTATTTTATTTTATTTTATTTTATTTTATTTTATTTTATTTTATTTTATTTTATGTTAATGTTTAATTATTTATTTTGAGAAAGAGGGAGAAAGAACACACGAGCAGGGAAGGGACAGAAGGAGAGGGAGAGAGAGAATCCTAAATAGGCTCTATGCTGCCAGTACAGAGCCTGATGTGGGTGGGGCTCAATCCCACAAACCATGAGATCATGACCTGAGCCAAAATCAAGAGATGGGGGCTTGGGGTTCCTGGGTGGTTCAGTAGGTTAACCATCCGACTCTTGATTTGGGCTTAGGTCATGATCTCACGGTTCATGGGATTGAACCCCCTGACTTTTCTCTCCCTCTCTCTCTGCCCCTCCCCTGCTAGTACTCTCTCTCTCTCAAAACAAACAAACAAACAAACTTGAATTAAAAAGAGAGAGAGAGAGAGAGAGAGAGAGAGAGAGAGAGAGACGCTTAACCAACTGAGCCACCCAGGCGCCCCTGTTTTTTATTTTAATTCAGTTCTGACTCTAAAGATTCGGTGCTCTTTCTCACACACAACACACAATGAGCAATGGGATCCTCATTACAATTGCTGATTTAGCAGAAATGGCAGCATATCCACATTATCCAATAATAAGTTCAGGGGTGAGTTGTGAAAATAAAACACACCCACCACACAATCCTCAAAACTGTCCATATATCACAAGGGTTTAACTTGCAGGTGCCTGCATCTTGGAATCTGGAGGAAAGGCTCATAGGCCAACTTGAACCATTGAAGTGAACCAATGGAGTGAACCATTGGAGTGAAAGTCCTCAAAGATCACTCTTTGCTCTTTACAGATTCGCATCCACAGATACTTTATTTTTAATCTGTATCTATTAAGACTATAAGCAATACTTCTTAGACATCTATCCTGCCTATAAAATATTCCCCCTGAGTCATCTGCAGGATTCTTAAAGTCACCAGTTGCCAAATGATAGTTAACTGCTCATTTGTTGACTATGGAGTGGTTAGGAAGACTGGATTCCTAGCTGAGTCTCTTACTAGTTACATAATCCTGGCAAAGTTACTTAATCTCATTAAGTCTTGCTTTCCACTTCCACAAAATGGGTCCAATTAATAGTATCTACCTTTTTAAGGCTTTGGGAGAATTCAATGAGATCATGTATGCCAAGCAAGAGCACGATGTTAGGCTGTGCTACACTTGACAAGCACAGTGCTCTGAAATGACATCGGTTTCAACAAAAATCTGGGGACTTAAGGCAATTCAACCTGTATGTGGTTTGTCTTAAGTGCCTGATAAATAAGTACCTTTGCTTTGAAGAAAAACATCGTGGCATAAAATAAAATGTGAGCATAAAACATTCTAGAAAATTGCCAGGGAAAGAAGTGACTCAGTATTTCTACTCTGACAAATGTTATCAGGTGCAGCCAAGTCTCACAGTTTGAGAGGACAGTGACAGTGTCTGCGAGGAACTTGAACAGAGAAGAGGTTTAAATGTTGGTTGAAATGAGTTAAGTATTGGTTGAGTTGAATCAAGGGCAGAAATTCAACTAATCAGTTGTCCCAACTGGAAGAGTCTACTATTTCTCAAACAAAGGATCAAAAACTGAACAAATATTTTAGTCTAACATACAAATTGTTTCAAAATCTGGCTCTTCATTTATCACCATACTCCTAGCACTTCGTACAGTGTCTGGTAGATAAAATGTGCTCAACAAATAATGATTGAATAGGTTAATTAATTCATTAATTAATGATTCCAATCTTTGTTTCTAACCTTAGCTTCCACTATCTTCCAGCATAAGCCCCTTCACTATACCCAGGCCCATCTATTCATGGTTTCCTAAATACTAACTTACTCATTCCTACACCAGACCCTGCCCGCAAACCTTCCCACATGCTCTGCTCACTCCTTCTCTTATGCAGATTTGTGCCACATTTTTGAGGTGTGATGTTTTGAACTGTGTCCACGTGGCTAAGTTAGAACTACATCTCTCATGATCTCTTTTCCTGTATGATTGCACATTAAAGTTGACCCAAAAGACAAATTTGCAAGAGTTCTGGAAGGTTACAGTCTTGATTAGATGTGGTGAGGGCCAAAAGCAGAAGCAGTAGCAGGTTCAAATGTGTCCCCTGCTCTGTGACCAGCTCTTCTTCCCAGTTGCTGGTCCTGTTGCCCACTCACTGCTCCAGCCCACACCCAGATACAGAATCAGCAACCTTCCATGAATTTCTCCAGCACTGTGCCTGCTGGTCCCATCCCAGAGGCTAGATTTGCCTGCCTTCCCAGGTATCCCTTGCAAGCTCCTACCCATCTATCGGTGTCAGTGTTTCAGCTGGGCTGGCCATTTTATTTCTGGTCCTCCAGTTCCCTTTTCTGGATCTTACTTCCCCAGACCCTCCCACAATTATGTCACATCTAATTGCTATAATAAATCCCTTATTCCATAATACTTATGGTGGTTCTACTTCTACAGTCAAGGATGAAACGTTGACTGATACACAGGGCTCAATTCAACTAAAGTTGTTCCTTGATGACTTCTGGACCATTCCAGAGCATTTCTCCACATTTCTTTGTTACAGTGTGTTTGTGATCATCTATAGGCATTAGTCACATGTTACATTTACATATGCATATGCCTTCACGGTGCTGAGTACATGTTTGGTTGTTCAGTAATGGTTTAACAAGTAAATGAGACTTTACATGCATATATGTCACCATCCTCCCCTCTCACACTTACAGCAGACATAATTGGGGCAACTGGGTGACTCAGTCAGTTAAGCATCCGACTTTGGCTCAGGTCATGATCTCACAGTTTGTGGGTTTGAGCCCCGCGTCGGGCTCTGTGCTGACAGCTCAGAGCCTGGAGCCTGCTTCCGATGCTGTGTCTCCCTCTTTCTCTGCCCCTCCCCCACTCGTGTTCTGTCTCTCTCTGTCTCTCAAAAATAAACATTGAAAAAAATTTTATAGCAGACATAATTTATCGATCTCACCATGCATTCCTATTCTGTTTGAGCTCAGCTCACAGTCCTTTACAACATAGTGCTACAGACAGACAATGGAGCTGGCATGGAAGAAGAAACCTATCTGCCATACTGAAAGCCTCTGATTATAATGAATTATACTTAGACAAATTATCTAAGCATAAAAGGAGACAGTGCAGGGGCACCTGGGTGGCTCAGTCAGTTGAATGTCTGACTCTTTATTTCGGCTCAGATCACAATGACCAGGGTCTTGGGATCTAGCTCCAGATGGGGCTCCATGCTAAGCGTGGAGCCTGCTTAAGATCCTCTCTCTGTTTCTCTCTCTCTCTCTCTCTCTCTCATTCTCTCTCTCTCTCTCACTCTCTCTCTCCTGCTCACACACTCTCCTCTCTAAAATTAAAAATAAATCTTAAAAAAAAGGTAACAGTGCATGCACATCTGAAGCTCAGTAGATGTTAATCCCTTCCCTACTTCCTGCCCTACTGCAGCCAACTTTCACACAGTAGGTACCCAATAAATATTTGTTGAATGAGAGAATGTCAGTGTAACCTTCATAAAATGAGCTGTGTGGTCTCTACAAACCAAAGTGACTCACAAAAGTCTCACCTTTTAAAATAATGAATAAACAAAAGGCAGCTAGAGCCAACTTCCTGCATTTTAAGAAGGCCACTCCAGTCATTTACGGTCCTTTCGGGGCTAAAGAAGACAAAACACAAACAAGCCCAGACCCCAACCAATGAAAAAAATGTGATGTGTTGCCAAGTACTGGGAAAGAAAACCTTTCTGGCATCTGTCCTTCGGTGTCATCGGCCCACTTCTTGGCAGTCACGTAGGAGGAAGGCTGTGCAGGAGAAAACTTTGGAGGGCAAGTTTGTGTTCAAAGGAGTCAGGAAGAATTATTTGATAGGAAATACAGGGTCCAGAGAAGGATATGTTTTGTTCATCTCTGACAAGGGAAGAGGAATAAAGACATGATTGACTTGTCACTTGAAAATATTATTTTTGGTTTGTTCTCTTTTCCAGGTTTTGCTTTGCCAACCAAGGCCCATATCTCTAAGAATTCTGGCAGGTACTTCCTATTCCCATGCTTATTCTTCCATGTCTATTCCTGTGAATAGGATGTGATAACGCCCCTGGGTCACCCTCACAATCAATAGCTGAAAGCTTGCATGTGAAAAAAAAACAAAACCAAAACCAAATCGGTGTGTTTATTCTAATGGGTGAGAAGGTAAGTGAAATAAGCTTACTCTATTAAGTAAATGATACCCAAAGTAAAAAAAAAAAAAAAAAAAAAAAAAGTTTCTTCCTAATCCTTGCAATGCACACACACCACCTTGGTGATAAACAGAAAATAAAAGACAATATTACAATATTGCCCCTCCACATTCTCTTTCTCACTTTAAACTGGTGTGTGCGACTTCTGTTGGTTTCCCATTGAGAGAGCGATTTCAAGAATACCTTAACTTAATGGACACGTATTCACACACACAAGTCTAGGGTGTGTTTAGCCTAATGAGTGCTGAATGGCATCCATTTTCTGCCTCTCCATCAACCAAAATGGGTAACTGTTAAACATGAGACGCTCTCATTTCCCCTCCACATTTTAAGAAGTACTATCATAAGATAGGTCCACTGCCAACCGAGTTCCTCCACTAAACTGAGAACCGTGTGAGAGGTAGATATTATTTTTATTTGTATTTGCAACCCCACGGACTGAAAAAAAGGTCTGATATATACTAGGTGATGAATAAATGTTTATTGAATGAATGAATGAGTTTTATTATATTGGTGTGGTAGGCAGAATAAGGCCTCCCCCAAAGATGTCTATATCTTAATTCCCAGAACCTTTAAAAATATTGTTTCAGGGGCACCTGGGTGGCTCAGTTGGCTGAGCGTCCAACTCTTGATTTTGGCTCAGGTCATGATTCCAGCAACGTGGGTTGGAGCCATGTGTCAGGCTCCATGCTGAGTATGGAGCCTGCTTGAGTTTCTCTCTCTCTGTCCCTCTGCCCCTCCCCAGCTCACACATGCACACAGACTCTCTATCTCTCAAATACATATGTATATCATGTTCTTTCACATGGCAAAAGGGACTTTGGACATGTGATTACATTAAGAATCTTGAGATGGGGAAATTATCCTGGATTATCTGGGCTGGTCCAAGGTAATCACAGGGTCCTTATAAGAGAGACAAGAAGAAGAATCAGAGTCGGAGAAGAACATGGGACAACAGAAGCAGAGGTTGAAGTGATGTAGGACCAGGAGCCAAGGAATGTGAGTCAACTCTGAAAGCTGGAAAAGGCAAGGAAACAGATTCTCCCCTAGGACCACCAGAAGAACACTGTCCCACAGACATTCATTTTAACCCAATGAGACCCAGTTTGGCCTTCTGACCTCCAGAACTGTAAGATAATAAATATGTATTATTTTAAGCCAGAAGTTTGCAGTAATTTGTTACAGTAACAATAGGAAACTGATACATTAGCATGAACATTTATAAACCACACAATAACTCTAAAATTGAGATATAATTGACATGTAACATTATGTTATGAGTGAATAATAACCATAATGACAGCCAGCATTTATTGAGCAGTTGGAAGCATAGTACAAAAGACTTTACAGACATTATTTTATTAATTCTCAGAACTATACCATAAGGTCTGCATTATTATTACTCCTAACTTACACTAAGAAGACCAAGGTCTGGAAAAATTAAGTTATTTGATCCCGATCACAAGTTAGCAAGTAGCAGAACAAGGATTTGAACCCAGGCCACCTGACCCCATGTCATCCTACCTTCCCTGTCAGGGCTGAGAAGCGTGGAAAATAACAGAATTCTAAGACTCAGTCCTGGCCTTGAAGGAACTTACAGATAGAATGCGAAAGAGCACTCCAACATGAATGCCACATTACAGAGAGTATGTCAAGAGGCTTTCTGATCTATAGCCTACGTTTAATGAAGAGGACAAGAAAGCTGGAATGTTCAGGACTGGATGGAGCTGGACCTTACAGGTTCATGGGCTACGGACGGGCAGTGCACAGCGGAGCTTTCTTCAAGGCAGAGGAAAGGGTATGAGAGAAGGAACAGTGGCATAAATGAGCGTGAAAATGGGGAAAGGAAATAAAAAGCCCGTGAGGGGAAAAATTGGAGAAAGAAAAACAAGAAAATGAAACATTTAATTATTTGCATGGCAATGGCAACATTTATTGAACACCTACTCCACCATAAAGGGAACATGTGCATTTGCTTTTTTATTTAATCCTCACAAAACCTCTGCTAAATGGGTATTATTAACAAGGGGATTAGGGAATGAAATGCCCAGAGAGATTAAGTTTGATTCCAAACTTCATACTCTGGCCTTTGTTCCTTTTTGCCCCCATAGTAATCATCTCAGCCCTTCTCTGAGAAGGAGCAAATTCCCATTGAAGGAAGAACAAAAGTTGGGGCTGTCTGAACCATTAGAAATAGCTGCTTTGGAAGGCAGGGGTTCAGGCAGCCACACAGAGTCTAGCTTTACCAGCTGGTTGTGCAAGAAGCATTTGTGACAAGCCCTGTGCTAAGCACTGGCAGTGGAGAGAGCACAGCAAAAGGACACCCATCTTCCCTGCTCATCCTGTGGCACCCAACCTGTTAGTGGGAGACAGAGGACTGAAGAGACTTTTTCTCACCAGCTTCAGGTTAGTGTTTACCTTCAGGGAGGAAAGGTGGAGAAAGGTTTGGGAGGGGTGGGGCTTTTGTTATGTCATAACCTCTTATTTCATAAGAGAAAAAAGAGAAATCTGAAACAAGTATGGCAAATCACTAACATATATTTAACCTCGGTGCCGACTACACAGGTGTCTGTTACATTACTTTTCTTCATTTTAGTTTAGTTTGCGATGTACCACAAGAAGGCCACATCAATGAATTTAAGAAGCATTGTTACTGTTGCCTAAAGAGATCATCACAATAATAAATCATCAGTGACATGCTCAAGGGAAGCACAGGGTAGTACAGAAGGACAGAAGAAGGCTTCGAACCTAACTCAAAAAGAAGCTGGAAAAGGCAAGGAAAAAGGAAGCTCCAGCAGGACATGTTCCTGCAGATGTTTCCAGTTTAGCCCAGGGAGATCTGATTGGACTTCTGACTTCCAGCTGTGTCTTCAAGAAACTGAGGGTTACTTTGAAGTGGGTGACCAGAGTGAGCAGCAGTAAGGATAAGTCTCAGGGTGAGGGAGATCAGGGCATAGTCCCATCATGTCAAGGGGTCAGCTCAAAAGTACTGGCAGTGAAGAGAGGTGATCGATGGTAGCTGGGACTCAGTCAGGATAAACCCATTAATCCAGGAAAGGGGATTTTGATTTCACCTTAAAAAAAAAAAAATTTAATGTTTATTTATTTTTGAGAGAGAGAGAGTGAGAGAGTGAATGGAGGAGGGGCGGGGGGGGGGGGGAGCACAGAATCCAAAGCAGGCTCCAGGCTCTGAGCTGTCAGCACAGAGCCCAATGTGGGGCTGAAACTCACAAACCGGGAGATCATGACCTGAGCTGAAGTCGGACGCTCAACCGACTGAGCCACCCAGATACCTTAGATTTGGATTTCATCTTAAATGAAATAGGGAGCTTCTGGAAAATTGTAAGCAGCATAGAGATGATCAGATTTGCTTTTCAGAAAGATCATTGTGATTGGAGCAGGAATGGATGGAGAGGAAGCTAGGACTGGCCAGGCAGACCCAACAGGAGTTTGACACAAGCTCCCAGATGAGAGGGATTCAGGGGCCTGAAGAATACAGTTGCAGTGAGGAATAAGTAACTATTTAAGAGTATTTATAGGGTGGGATTTAAAAGGTTGGTGATCCATTAGATCCATTGGATATAGGGAAAGGACAGCATCAAAGATAACTGCTGATTTCTATAACCAATAATGAAGCAGCAGAAAGAGAAATCAAGAAATTGATCCCATTTACAACTGCACCAAAACCCATAAGTTACCCAGGAATAAACCTAACCAAAGAGTAAAGGATCTGTACACTGAAATCTATAGGAAGCTTATGAAAGAAACTGAAGAAGACACAAAGAAATGGGAAAACATTCCATGCTCATGGGTCAGAAGAACAAATATTGTTAAAGTGTTCATACTACCCAAAGCAATCTACACATTCAATGCAATCCCTATGAAAACAATACCATCATTCTTCACAGAACTAGAATACACAATTGTAAAATGTGAATGGAACAACAAAAGGTGCTGAATAGACAAAGTAATATTGAAAAAGAAAACCAAAGCTGGAGGCATCACAATTCTGGACTTCAAGCTGTATTACAAAGCTGTAATCATGAAGACAGTATGCTACTGGTACAAAACCAGACACATAGATCAACGGAACAGAATACAGAACCCAGAAATAAACCCACAAATGTATGTCCAACTAATCTTTGACAAAGAGGAAAGAATATCCAATGGAATAAAGACAGTCTCTTCAGCAAATGGTTTTGGGAAAACTGGACAGCGACATGCAAAAGAATGAACCTGGATCACTTTCTTACATCATACACAAAAATAAACTCAAAATGGATAAAAAACCTAAATGTAAGAGAGGAAACCATCAAAATCCTAGAGAGCAAAACAGCCAATGACCTCTTTGACCTCGGCCGCTGCAACGTCTTACTAGACATATCTCTGAAGCAAGGGAAGCAAAAAGCAAAAATGAACTATTGGGACTTCATCAAGATAAAAAGCTTCTGCACAGTGAAGGAAACAATCAATAAAACTAAAAGGCAACCAATGGAATGGGAGAATATATCTGCAAATGACATCTGATGAAGGGTTAGTATCCAAAATCTATAAAGAACTTATCAAACTCAACACCCAAAAAACAAATAATCCAGTGAAGAAATGGGCAAAAGACATGAACAGGCACTTTTCCAAAGAAAACATCCAAATGGCTAACAGACACATGAAAAGATGCTCAATATCACTCATCATCAGGAAAATACAAATCAAAACCACAATGAGATACTTCCTCACCCCTGTCAGAATGGCTAACATTAACAACTCAGGAAACAACAGATGTTGGGGAGGATGCGGAGAAAGGGGAATCCTTTGGCACTGTTGGTGAGAATGCAAACTGGTGCAGCCACTCTGGAGAACAGTATGGAGTTTCCTTTAAAAATTAAAAACAGAGCTACCCTACAATCCAGAATTTAAACTACTAGGTATTTATCCAAAGGATACAAAAATTCTGTTTCAAAGGGGCACACGAACACCAATTTTTATTAAGCAGCACTATCAACAATAGCCAGTGTATGGAAAGAGCCCAAATGTCCATCCATGGATGAATGGATAAAGAAGACATGGTGTATATATATTTACAATGGAGTATTACTTGACAATCAAAAAGAATGAAATCTTGCCATTTGCAACAAGGTGGATGGAACTAGAGTATATTATGGTAAGCGAAAATATAAGAGAAAGACATATACTATACGATTTCACTCATATGTAGAGTTTAAGAAACAAAACAGATGAACATAGGGGAAGGGAAGGAAAAATAAAAACAGAGAGGAAGACAAATCATAAGGGATTCTTAAATACAGAGAAGAAACTAAAGGTTGCTGGAGGGGTGTTAGGTGGACGGATGGGCTAAATGGGTGATGGGCAGTAAGGAGGGCACTTGTTGGGATGAGCACTGGGTGTTATATGGAAGTGGTGAATTACTGGGCTCTGTTCCTGAAACTAATACTACATTGTTAACTAACTTGAATTTAAAGAAATAAGTTAAAAAACAAAAGATTATTGCTAATGGGTGCCTGGCTGGCTCAGAGGAACCTGCAACTCTTGATCTCGGAGTTGTGAGTTCAAGCCCCACCTTAGGCATAGAGATTACTTAAAGAAAAAAAAATCTTAAAAAAAAAAAAGATAACTGCTGAGTTTCTGTCTTGGCAAAGGTGCTGTTGCCTCCCATGCTAATGATGCAGAAGGAATATACTTAGAAATGAAGATGAGTTTTCTACAACTGGTGGTGGAACAACTGGGCATCCACATGTAAAAAAAAAAAAAAAAAGATTGATATAGGGCTTACACCCTTCACAAAAGTTAACAGAAAGTGGATCACAGATCTAAATGTAAACTGCAAAACTATGAAACTCCTAGAAGATAACATGGGAGAAAATCTAGATGGCCTCAGGTTTGGTGATGACTGTTTAGATACAACACCAAAGGCACAATCCATGAAAGAAATAATTGATAAGCTGGACTTCAATCTAATTAGAAATTTCTGCTCTGTGAAAGGTACTTTCAAAAGAATGAGAAGACAAGCCACAGACTGAGAGAAAATATTTGCACAAGACACATCTGAGAAAAGACTATTATCCAAAGTACATGAAGAATTCTTAAAACTCAACAATAAGAGAACAAATAACATGACTGAAAATGGGCCAAAGACCTTAACAGACCTCACCAAAGGAGATCTACAAATAATCACATGAAAAGCGGCTTCACGTCGTATGTCATAAGAAAAGTGCAAATTAAGACAAGATACCACGACATAGTGATTAGAATGACCACAAATTCAAAACACAGACAACACCAAGTGCTGGTGATGTGGAGCTACAGAAACTCATTCATTGCTAGTGGAGATGTAAAATAACATGGCCACTTTGGAAGACAGTTTAAAGGTTTCTCTCAAAACTAAACATACTCTTACCACACATTTCAGCGATCATGCTCCTTCGTATTTACCCAAAGGTGTTGAAAACCAGTCCACACAAAAACCTTCCCACAGATGTTTACAGCAGCTTTATTCATAATTACCAAACCTTCAAAATGACCATGATGCTCTTCAGTGAATGAATGGGTAAATACACTGTGGTACATCCAAGCAATGGAATATTATTCAGCACTAACAGAATTGAGTTTATCAAGCCATGAAAAGACAGGGAGGAATCTTAGATGCATATTGCTGAGTGAAAGAAGTCAATCTGAAAAGGCTACATACTGTATGATTCCAGTTATATGACATCCTGGAAAAGGCAAAACTATGGAAACAGTAAAAAGATTAGTGGTTACGAGGGGCTAGGGGGGAGGGAGGGATGAATAGGCAGAGCACAGAGGATTTTTATGTCTGTGAAAATTCTCTGTATGATATAATGGTGGATGCATGTTACTATACACTTGTGCAAACCCATAAACCCACAACCCTAATGTAAACTCTGGACTTTGGGTGATTATGATGTGTGGCTTCAGGTTTGTCTATTATAACAAAGTGCCATTCTGGTGGGAGATGTTGATAATGGGGCAGGCTATGCTTGTGTGGGGGCTCATCTCTACCTCTGCTCAGTTTTTCTGTGAACCTAAAACTTCTCTAAGACCTAAAATTATATCAAAAAAGAAGAAGATGAGACCAATTTTGAAAATGTTGCATATAGGTCCTGAGGAAATAAAAATGTTTAATGAGTAGTTTGCTATTACTGCTTCCTTTCCGACTTATGGATGAGGAAACTGAGACTCGGAGGGGTGATATCTTGCCCAAGGCCATACACCATGTTAACTGCAGAGGGTAGAATTTGAACCTGGGAAGTTTAACGCCTGAGCCCACAGGGCTATGTAGCTGTGTGTGAAATAGGGTTTTGAGGCTTGTCTTAGTTTCCTATTGCTGCTATATCATTTTATTTCACTTTTTTAAAATGTTTATTTAATTTGAGAGGGGAGGGGCAGAGAAAGGGAGCTCTCTGTTAGCACAGAGACTGACATGGGATTTGAACTCATAAACTGTGAGATCATGACCTGAGCCAAAACCAAGAGTTGGATGCTAATGACTGAACCACCCAGGCACCTCTGTGACATTTTAAAAGTGGAAAAGGTGGGGGTGTCTGGCTGCTTAAGTCAGTGGATCATAACCCCCTTGATCTTGGGGTTATGAGTTCAAGCACCAGGTTGGGGTAGAGATTACTTTAAAAATATGTTTTTAAAAAAAAGTGGAAAAGGTAAAGGGACCTAATGTAGGTAAATATTGATACCAGTACACTGTGATAAGTTATGTATATATAGTGTAATGTCCAGAGCAACCACTAAAAAACAAATTATGCAGGGTGATATGCTCAAAAGCATTGTAAGTAAATAAATATTGATTAAAAAAAAGAAAAAAGTTCAGGTAATGCCCACGAGGCAAAAAAGAGAAACAGAATGAGAAACAGAGAAAGACAAAAAACAAGTAATAAATGGCAGACCTAAGCCCTAACACGTCGGTAATTAATTTACATGCAAATGATCTAAACATATCCACTAAAAGACAAAGACCAGCAGAATGGAAACAAAGGGATGATCCAGCAACATGCTATCTATAAGTAACTCACTTTGAAAGTACCAACTGTAGTAGTTTCCTAGTGCTGCGGTAACAAATTACAGTAGACTTAGTAGCTTAAAACAACCCACATTTAGAATTTACAGTTCTGGAAATTACTAGTCTGAACCGGGTCTTACCAGGTGAAAATCAAGATATCAGTAGAGTTCTATTCCTCTGCAGGCTTCGGGGCGGTGCTGACTTGGGCAGCACGTACACTAAAACTGGAGGATCCAGGGGGAGAATGCCTTTCCTTCTTTTTCTAGCTTCTTGTGCCCACCTACATTCCTTGGCCTATGGTCCTGCCCTCTGTCTTCAAAGACAATAGTGCAGAATTCTTCAAATCGCTTTACTTTCTAGCCTCCCGGTCAGTCATCTGTCTTCGGCTCTCTTTCCTCCCCCTTTCCTTCGTAAGAACTCTTGTAATTGTATTGAACCAACCCAAGTAATCCAGGATAGTCTTCCCATTTTAAGACCTTAACTTAATCACATGTGCAAAGTCCTTGTTGTCGCATAAAGTAACATATTCTCAGATTCTGGAGATTAGGACGTGGATAGCTCCAGAAGGTTATTATTCTTCTTACCACAAGATAATCAGGTCAGGAAAGTACATAATGACATATAATAATATGACATAAATTAGGTGATTTAGTAGCCCTCAGGCCCCCCCATCCACCTCCTTCCTATTATCTCTGATAGTCTACTTGCTGGCCTTTTTTTGAGAACCACCTCTAGCAATCACTCATTCTATGGTAAGACTTTAATGTTGATAAAATTCTTATGCTATGCCAGGCACTGTTCTAAGCACTGGGACCATCAAGGACTTGAGTAAATCGGCAGAGGCTCATTTCCTCCCCATAGACAAGAATTAGGGTTGAAATCATATTTGGATGCCAACTCCTAAAGTAAATTATTCAAAGCAGGTTATTTAATCTCAGATTAATTTATATTCCTACTAACCCATTCTAGTGTTCCCATTCTAGTGAGAATATCCTTTGAGAACTTATTATGTTCCAGAGACTGTTCTAAGCACTGATGGTACCTCAATATCCAAGAGAAAGTCCCTGCCCTCACCAAGCTTACATTCTAGTAGAGGAAAAAAAGAGAAAATAAGTAAATGCACATCATTTCAGCTAGCATTAGCGCTGTGAAGAGAAATGAAGTGGGATAAGGTCTCAGAGAATGATCAGTGGAGGACTGACTGGGGTGGTACTTGAAAAGGACAGTCAGGGTAGGGGGGTTGAGCAGAGACTCAAACAAATGAGGAAGCAAGCCTTGCAAAGACCTGGGAAAGAGCATTCTAGGCAAAGGAAAGAGCCCGTATGAAAATCTTGAGGTGGGAACCACTTTGGCATATTTGAAGCATGACAGGAAACCATTAAGAATTAGCAGAAAGATGGGGCGCCTGGGTGGCTCAGTCGGTTGAGCGTCCCACTCTTGATTTCCACCCAGGTCATGAGCTCCACAATGGGCTCTGTGCAGACAGCACAGAGTTTGCTTGGAAGTCTCTGTTTCCCTCTATCTCTGCCCATCTCCCTCTTGTTCTCTCTCTTTCAAAAATAAATAAATAAACATTTAAAAAAAAATCAGCATGAATGTAACATTCTCATTTGCTTTTATCGCTTTGGCTGCTGTGTGGAGAATATACTGTGCATATACATACACGGGCAGGACCAGAAGGCATACACAGGAGGCCAATATATAGTTGAGAACTAATAAACAATAAATTCATTTGTTTTGAATTCCTTTTTAAAGACTTGCTGCATTTAGTTAGAACAATTTGTGGGATGTCTCAGGCCACTTCACTCCAACACCTTGACTCGATCACAAGTCATATAAAGAATTCATGCCAATTTCCCGAATGTTTCTAATGTTGCAATAATAAAGGGATTTCATTCATTCAAATGAGTAGTCACATTTTGAGGTTTGTCTGAAAACCAGACAGTACCTTGAGCCGTCATAATCACAGCCTGTTAAATGTAAAACGGGCTCACATGATTAAAAGTTCCAAACGCCACACACTTTTTAAAGTGTTCTGGTAAGACAACGTTTTTCTTTGGCACATGCAGCCAAAGAGCTCTAACATTAATCATTTTTCAAGTTTTAATTTCCACATGCTTGGCATATATTGCTAACACTGACAGGGCAAAAGCAACATTCCATTGTATGGCATAGCAATTGCTTGCAATTAACCTTAATTTGGGCTGAAAGTAGCAACATTTCTGCCTCACAGCAACCTTTCTAAATGTATTAGATAAATATCTCCACAGAACTTCATATTAAAGAGCAAAAACAAAATCTGCAACATTGCAGCCTTTCCTTATGTAAGGAAAGTCTTCAAGGAGTGACAGGTACCAACAAGACTACTTTTTTGAGAAAGACATTTTTGGCCCTTATTACAGAGTGGCTATGTATAACCATAACAATAGTGGAGGTAAGAAAAATGTAGGTACACAATGTCCCAAGAACACATCTCACCTTCTTTCCGTAAAAGGAACTTTCGAGTCCACTGGTATTTTACTCAACATGTGACCACACTGTAGCCCAAGTATGAGGAAGCCCTTGCAAATTCCACATGGACACCCGACCCCCACCCAATGTCTAACACCATCATTCTATTCCTTTAAAATATGTCAATAAGTAGTGACTATTATTTATGTCATCTTAATCTCTCAACATCACCTAATAATATTATTATCCCTATTTATTTATTTTTCACATATTACAATTTTTTTTCTAATGTTTATTTTTGAGAAAGAGAGAGAGAGACAGAGCAAGAGTAGGGGAGGGACAGGGAAAGAGGGAGACAGAATCCAAAGCAGGCTCCAGGCTCTGAGCTGTCAGCACAAAGCCTGATGTGGGGCTCAAACTCATGGATTGTGAGATCCTGACCTAAGCCGAAGTCAGATGCTTAACTGACTGAGCCAACCAGGTGCCCCATTATTATCCCCGAGTATATGAAGATAGATGGGCTAAGAACCA
This sequence comes from Felis catus, assembly GCF_018350175.1. NCBI lineage: Eukaryota > Metazoa > Chordata > Mammalia > Carnivora > Felidae > Felis > Felis catus. Next base: position 50,516,098 of record NC_058375.1, read on the forward strand.
TTATGTGCTCAGTCACAAAACAAGTGACAAAGACAGAAGACAAAAAGCCTTTTTCTTTTAAATGTACTATTTATTGTTTAAAGTCAGAGTCACATCAGAGATTAGGGTAAGTGTATCTTGAGGAAGGAGAGAAGACAAGAACAAGACTTTCTTGGTTTTTTCCTTCTAATTTACCCATACTATTACTTATTTTGCCAAATACGTGCATGCAAAAAATGCATGTTTATTGTGGAAAAATTAGAAAATTCAGATAAGCCAAAAAAAATCACCCTAACTAAATAAAAATCACCTGCAAACATCTACAGATGTCTCTGTCATCATCTGACCTCAGCAAGACTAAAGCAGAGTGTGACAGTATGGTCCTACCTAACATCTCTTTCCCTGTCATACAAACATAATCAGACTTTTGGTCCAGAAAGTGCTGCAAATATCAGATCAGGTGGCAACAGAAAAATCTTTGGGTTTTGGAAAATCATTGCTCTGTCAGTCTCATTTAGATATTCATAAAACATGTTGGCATCTGCATGATGTAAAGTGGAGAAGTTTAAGGAAGTAAGTTTTATTTATTTATAATTTTTTTACATTTATTTGTTTTTGAGAGGCAGAGACAGAGCATGAGTGGGGGAGGGGCGGAGTGGTAGGGAGACACAGAATCCGAAGCAGGCTCCAGGTTCTGGGCTGTCAGCACAGCCTGATACAGGGCTTGAACTCACGAACTGTGAGATCATGACCTGAGCTGAAGTCAGACACTTAACCTACTGAGCCACCCAGGCGCCCCTAAATAAGTTTTTTTTTTTAAACCAGCAAACTATTAGTTAAGCAAAAAGGCTCAGTATAGGCAAATAACTGCCATACTGATAACACTAAAAAAACATGGTAAGAAAACTCTCTTATTACACAATCATTAGCAGTGTCTCATAGAATTAGATAGATATAACTATCACATTGCAGGATAGCAGATATAGACCTGGGTTTAAATCCTCGCTTCACCACTTATTTCATGGCCTTGATCAAGTCATTCAATTTTTGTGGGACTCAATTTACTTATCTGGAAAGTGGGGATAATGATATTAACTGTTTAGAAAGATCCTACAGAAATATTGCAAGGACTAAATCATTTTAAATATAAAATGAGTGGGGCACCTGGGTGGCTCAGTCAGTTGAGCATCTGACTCTTGATTTAGGCTCAGGTCATGATCCCAGGGTTGTGGGATCGAGCCCTACATTGGGCTATGCAGTGAATATACAGCCTGCTTAAGATTTTCTCTCCCTCTGCTCCTCTTCCCCATTCACACCATATCTAAAATGAAAAAAAAAAAGGAAAAAAATATGTAAAGTGAACTTAGTAGAACATCTTGCACATGGAGAGTGATAAAAGGAACTTTCAACAAGTTAAAATCTTCTTGAAATGTCAAGACTTTAAGCCTCAATATTTTTTTAACTTTTCTTTTTATTAGTTATTTATTTATTATAAGCCTGAATATTTTTATTTTTTTTCCTAAAAATATCTATTTTCTAAGAAGGCAGATAACATTGTTTCCATCAGACAATGACTAGCTTTAAGAGCATTGATAGTTTACTAAGAATTAAGATATTAGGCTCTATTTAGTATATGTGCTACCAAAGCAAACACGAGGCTCTGTTTAAAAAGACAATAGGAGGGCACCTGGCTGGCTCAGTTAATAAAGCATCTGGCTCTTGATCTCAGGGTTGTGAGTTTGAGCCCCATGTTGGGCACAGAGATTACTTACGCAAAAGAGAGAGAGGGAATAGAAATAACTGTTACCATGCTCATCAATTTAGCTACAAACGCATTAATCCAGGACTCATTTGGGTACTCAGTGCTGTTCAGAATTCTTTTTTTTTTTTTTAAGTTTATTTATTTTGAAAGAGAGAGAGAGCAAGAGAGAGCAGGGGAGGGGCAGAGAGAGAGGGAGACAGAGGATTCGAAGCAGGCTCTGCACTGACAGCAGAGAGCCAGATGTGGGGCTCAAGCTCATGAACCATGAGATCATGACCTGATGCTCAACTGACTGAGCCACCCAGGTGCCCCCCAAATTCTTTTATTCATTCCTAATTAGTAACTTTTTTCACTTTCCAAATTTACCTATCTCCCTTCCCCTCTTAGTATGGGAAAATAAAGACTATTATGAATAAGCTTTCTACTTTTTTTTTTCCAAAACAACATCAAAAACTGAGTGCATTTAACAATACTCAGTTCATAACAGAGCAAATGGGTAAGTGGAATAATAATTCATGTTATAGCATATTGCTATATGAACTGGCAACAGAAAAAAATGGTAAAGGAAGTCATAGGTACTCTATCTTTTAAGAATTAGAAGGAGGGCTGGGGCACCTGGGTGGCTCAGGCTGTTATGCGTCGGACTTTGGCTCAGGTCATCATCTCACAGTTGTGGGTCCGAGCCCTGCATCGGGCTCTGGGCCGACAGCTCAGAGCCTGGAGCCTGCTTTGGATTCTGTGTTTCCACCCTCTCTGCTCTGCCCTCTTTCATGCTCTGTCTCTCAAAAATAGGTAAAAGTTAAAAAAAAAAAAAATTTTTTTTAAAGAATTAGAAGGAGGGGCTCCATATTTATCTGGTTAGACATGTACATGAGTTACACTTGCTGAGTTACTCTCTGTACTAAGCAGTCATCTGCATAGGTTCCTTTGTGTGTGCATGATAATCATTCAAATCTTGGATCCTTAGCAATCCTTACTTCTGCCCCAATTTCTCAGTTTCAGCCATTACACAGTCAGTTATACAAGGGATCCGCCTGGCATATAGACAACAGTCCATCATTGACTGTACTAAGTTGAGTTTGGCTTTAATGGAAAAGTTGATAAAGTTGGTATCGACCATGACAATGGAAAAGGGGGCTCAGCTGTGTTTTATGACTAAGCAGGAAGGATGTTGGGGGGCTTCTCTTTCCTTGAGTGCACTGGGATCTCTCTTTTCTCGCTTTGTTTTAATCTGTCCTTCTCTTTAAGGCTCTGATCTCTGCATTTGTTTCATAGTCGCATACTTTTTTACATTCTTTTGCTTCCCCATTTCACGCCACCCTATTGTTTCTTTTGGAATCACCCCCTACTTACTCCTCCTTAAAATGCCTCTGTCTTGAAGCTTTCTGGAGGGCGTCAGATAACTCAGTCAACTATTCAGTATCCCATTCCCCAATACTCATGACCACATCCTTTCTCCAGCAGCCATCCTGTTCTCAAACAGTTGCTCTTCTACAGCCCCTTGGGGATGGGAGGGACAGAATTTAGTACCAATGAGCAGTGGCCTGAGTGCAGAGCAGGGGTAGTTTTACAAGTCCCTGCAGTACCTGATCTACAGTTAATCTGCACCAGGACAACTGAGAGTTGACTATGGTTTTGTTTGAACTTGGCTCTGGGCTGTTTGACCTCATTCTTTCAGTTAACCCTGGTTAACTAGGACTAATATGGGTATCTAGAACTTTAATGTATGAGCACTTTTTGACTAAGAATGGCAATTCTAGAGAAAAAGAATCATAAACATGTATTGCTCATTTATTGTAATAACTTCAATACCAAAGAATACACAAAGGAATTACATAAATTATGACTTGGAGACATGGAGTACTCTGCAGCCATTAAAAATGGTGTTGTAAAAGAATATTTATTGAAATAGAAAAATCTTTACAATGTGAAGCAGCAGGCTACAGAACAGTATGGGTACTATATCATTTTTGTGAAGAAAATGTACATACGTGCATGGAAAAACTACTAGGACATACATAAAAACACTAACATTGTTGTCTTTGAGCTATGGAATGAGCTTTCTTCTTTGCACTTTTTGGTGTTTCCCAGAATTTCTGCATTAGGTTTGTATTAATTTTGTAAATAGAAAAAAGCAAAATAGATGCTGAGTTAATGGGAGAAAAGGAGAAGGTGTCAGAACCCCGAGGAACATCTACAGTTAAGATGTTTGAATCAGGAAGAGGAACCAACATCTTAGACTTATACTTGTTAAGAATTAATTTTTCTTCTTGCTAGTCCTTGCTATTAGATCTGTTGTAGTTTCCTAGTTGCTTATCAGTATTATATACTTAACTTAGCCTTAAGCATCTAGGTTAAAATAAGGAGAAAAGACATGCATTTTTTTGTAAAGCAAAACAAAAACAAAACACACCCACAAACCGGTATTTCTTATAGTCCTAGAAATCCCATGAACAGATGCTAGCCATACACATAGCACAATCTTTGAAGTCTTAAAAAGATCTTTTATTCTAATATACTGTAGGTAAGAAACCCTCCTGGGTAAAGAGGTACTTCTGGAAACTGTATTAATTCTTTCAGGCTAAAGCAGTACCATTTGTAAATATTTCTACAGAAACACTAACTGTTTATGTAGCATTGAAAGAATCCATTCCATTCCATCCTAGAGGGTTTAGGAGTAACCCAAGGAATGATTGAGTTAATTCATCTCCCACAATTTTGGCCACTGCTCTAAAAGTAGGGTTACATAAAACATCTCCTACAGAGGCCTTAACATACAATTTGTACTCAGAGACACTACTAACAAATAGCCATAATAAAATGTGCTCCATGAAAGCAAAATAAAACAAAAACTGAAATTATATGTATTAAATATATTCACACAAAAAATAAATAATAAGACACAGAAAAACCATTTGTTACAGAAGTACATATTTTAGGCAACAGGGAATTAAGCAAAGTGGAAAAGCTGAGGTGTTCTTGTCGTATAAATTTAGGAAATTATAAAGAAAATAAAGTCTACAGGCTTAAGAATGCACTGTGAAGAGACTATTTCTAGATTTTACCTACAACCCTTTTGGAGTATAGCTTATTTGAATAAACACTTTGAGAAGCACCTGCTTTGAAACACACTTTCCCCCTGGCCAAGTTAATAACTGGAACAATTATGCAAGAAATCAAGAGGACTTCTTCAAGCTTCGATTGCAGGGATTTCTCATACCGTACACGGCTAGAGAAACGTAGACTTCAAATCTGGACTTAGGTGATCCTGAGGTTAAACTTCAAAGCACTGTCTGCAAACAAAAGGAACTAGGAAATACTAGAAACTGGGCATCTACCAGCTAGCTTAACTGCAGCCCAAAATACTATCGCTTGTGAAAACAGATCCCAGGGGAGCGTAAACGCCTTAAGGGAGGGGATGTTTGTTCATGTTTTTGTTCACTGCTGCATCCTAGCATCTAGAACAGTACCTCCCATGTAGTAGACACTCAGTATTTCAATGAAGGAATCAAAGGGCCCATTCCTTGTGTGTATAAGGAGTCGATCCAAATTCACTTCACATATCAATACTTAATAATCACCCGCCAACTGCAGAAACTGTTGCTGAGTGACTAACATGTTAGGAAGCCAACTGTACTAGACTGTATGCTTTTGAGTAATATGAGTGATAAAAAAAATTATGGTGTTACTCTTGGGGAGCCCGGACTCAAGAAATTGTGAAGCCGTTATGCCTGTTACTAAAAAAACCTCGGCGGTATGATGAGCACATAACATTTCGTGTATTTCCATCTTCCCAAAACCCTTGTAAGCATGGTAAGAAGAGGCCGTGCCAGCGTTCAGGTGCCGCTTCCTTCCCTTCAGACACTGGTGCACCACGTCCGGCACTTGTGCCGGCATCTGCCTGGCAGTGTTAACAGATGGAAGACATTAATCATCTGTTTGGTGTTCCCACCTTGTCTATCCAGCTTCAAATATAACTGCACTGAGCTAGACGAGTCAGCAGCTGGTCTTCCAAAAGCTAGTGCATCACTCCCAAAGCAAAAAGGAAAAAGTTCACACTTCAGAGGCCTGAATCAGTGCCAGAAGTATCCGCGTTGCCTCAAGGTTTCAGACTCCCCAGTGATCTTTCGCTCCCTGGATACGGAGGCAGAGACAGATCTGAAAGCCGCAGAAAAACAGGTGGGTTCTCATACATGACCGCAGCCCCAGGCAATATAGTAATGGGATTTGTTCACACTACGGATTAGCTGTTTTGAAGGATCAAAATTTAGAAGACAGCTACATTCAACATTTAAGGTTTTCTTGACAATAAAGAGCTAAAAAAATGTGAACAGGCCATATTTTTATTTTTCAGAAGCAAAAATGACAAGTGGCAACCTGCCATTAGGAAAGACTTTAAGGAATATCGGGGTAATAAGCTATTTATCTCATAGACAGTAGCCAAAGAAAGACTCTATTATCATACAGTTCTCAAAGAAAGTCCAATTAAATAAATCTCAGAATAAGATGCTTTTAAGTAAAACAACAAAACATCAACAATAATACAAAGTTATATAGAATCCATAAAGTGATGTGTGAAGAGAAAGGAAAATCTGGAAACCCACATACTGAGAGTGCTCTGTTAAAATCAAGGAAGCCCAAATCCTAAAACAGAAAAAAGAAATGCATTAAAACACAGTATTTTAAGAGTCCAGTGAGGTTACCGTAGATGCACATTTTAACGTTTCATTTACTCAGGACATTTTTTTCTTTCTCTTGGAACATTGCCATATTTACTGTAGGAGATCATGTGAATGGCAGTGCAGAGATCTGCCTTCTCAATGAGCCCTTCAAGTTTTAAATATCAAATCAGAGTCTGGAATCCCAATTAAAAGTTGATCTAATAGGCCACAGAGAATGAAACTGCTTTCTAAATTGCAGTTGCTTAATTTCACCATGTCGAAAACAATCTGTATACTTTGAAAGAGACACAACAATTTACAGGATGAAAATAGGGCTATGTGAAACCACACAACCCTTCCCATAGAGCAGGAATAACAATTTCCAAAATGAAGATGCATATTGCAAAATGACAGAGTTGGTGGGGCTGAGGTGGGGTGGGCAGTGCACAGTAACCAGTGGAAGGCACAGAAGAACGGATTCGACAGGCAGTTCTGTACTGATTAGTTGTATCTTAGTCTCGACGTCCCCAGGGCTCAACTTATTCCCTGGCAAGAAGAGACAGATGGATCTCTGAGCTTCATTTCAATATTGAACCCAAAGACTCTTTATAGGAAAAGATTTGAAAAACTTTTTGGACAGTTGAACAAATTCCTCACATCCTGACAGGGTCTGGCACTGTTCAACCCTCATGACACTAACTATAAAGCATATCTCATAATATTACTGTGAGAAGAGAAAAAAAAATCTACCTTAGTGGCAAAAATTATACTACATATCCTATTTATACACTGCAGCATAGAAAATAAATGTCTGTTCCTTTCCTGGCCTCTAGAAGCACTCTCTGAGATAGAATCAACTGAAAACCCTAGGGCTATGGCTGTGGCCAGAACACCTGGCCTGTGTTTCTCTTTCTGAAAGCTGCTAGGTGGTTCAATGTGAACTGTCACCTAACAAGTACCCTGCACCCTACATGTTATACAGAACTTCACCACTGTAGAGGAGATAGTGCTAGAGAATCATTTTTCTACCAAAACCCTGAGAACAGCCTGACATTCTTGGAAGATTATTTATTAGAATAGACTAAGGTACAGCCCTGGAAATAAAAACCTTGGAGTAGCAGAGTTCTAGAGAATCAGAGAATTGAGCCAGGAAGACTGATGATATCTCTGACTTATCCAGGTATATTACCTTTTTTTTTTTTAATTTTTTAAAATGTTTATTTATTTTTGAAGGAGACAGAGAGTGTGAGCAGCGGGGAGGGGCAAAGAGAGGGAGACACAGAATCCGAAGCAGGGTCTAGGCTGTGAGTTGTCAGCACAGAGCCCAACATGGGGCTCAAACTCATGAGCCATGAGATCATGACCTGGGCCAAAGTTGGATGCTTAACCGACTGAGTCACCCAGGGGCCATGGTGTATTACCTCGTTAAAGCTAAGGCCAATTAATAATTCTCATGGGCAGGGCCAAACTTTAGGTTAGAATAAGTACTTATTCAGGGTTGAGTCTCAATTAACCTTCAGGTTTAGGGAAGAAGAAAGAGGTTTAAAGATCATAGTGACCCCAGGAAAGCAGGACAGAAGCAAAGACATGCTGTACTGAAGTGTCTACAACACATGCTTTCTCCAGAACCATCCTATAATACTATGAAATATCTTTTTGCTTTGACGTTATCTTTTTGTTGTGAACTCTGTCTTCTAGCCATAATGTCTGCAAAGCAAGAGGGACTGAATCAGGAACTGCAGGAACAATGAGTGTACATAAAAAAGCTCTACAAAAGACTAGAGATGTTTCAGGCAAATGGAGACCTGTGTTTCCACATAAGCAAAATGAGAGGCTTATAACATTAGATGGTCTCCTTAAATTTCCTACGGTTCGCAAATTTTCATAATTTTATACAGGTGATATACTATAATAAAGATTATATATGCATATTACTTACTGTTTCTTTTAAAAAATACTTATGGATATAGCTGTGTTTTTCTAAACGTCTCGTTCGTAATACTCAGTCTTGTAAGTCTGGTTCCATAATAATCTATAATGTAACTACTTCCATCTGAAGGTCCAACAATCTAGAAGAGAAAATTTTCAAAATTACCACTTTACAAAAGATATGTTCACAATAATTTGTGTTTACTTTTCTTGGTTCTTACTAAATTATTTCAGTAGCACCAAAATACACTTAAACTAACTTAAGCAAATACAGTAACTCAGTGGCTCATGCAGCTGGAAAGGATACTAGAGAAATTCACAGGATCACAAGGCCTCAAGGACTGAAATTCGGGGCCCCCAGAGGCCCTTGGTTTGACCTCCCTGCCGTTTTGCAACCCTTGCCTTCATTCTGCAGAGGCATTCCCGCTTGGTTGCCAGCGGCTCCAGATTTACATCTTCGAAGCTCAGCAGCTCCCAATAGAAAGAAAGTAAAATCTTCAGAGTTTATATACCAATTCCAGGGAAGGACTTTGATCTGTTTGTTTTTTATGCCTATTGCTGGACAAATTACTATAGTCAAGGGAATAGGATTAATATGATCGGCTAGGCCAGGCTCCCTGTAAGAGGTGAGGGAGTGTGACTGACAATCCTTCCAGAAACCACATGGAATGAAAGAGATAGAAAAAAACACATGCTCATTACAGTCATCTTGTCCACTTAATCACATTTCTGACAACCCAGTTGACAGGATCTCTACAAATTATCCTTCAAGGTAGCAATCTGCGAACAGTGGCCTTAGGAATACACAAAGACTTACCAAGGTAGTTACGCAGATGGTTTTAAGGGAATCAATTTTGAGATCCTTTATTCCCATACTCTTTGTAAAAGTGACCCAACTGATACCAAGCTATGGTGGAGATGTCGTGCTGGCTCCCCACTCCCTCCCCTCTCCCCGAGGTCCTCTCTCTAACGTGAAAACATGGGGCTCCTGGGTGGCGCAGTCGGTAAGCGCCCGACTTCAGCCAGGTCACGATCTCGCGGTCCGTGAGTTCGAGCCCTGCGTCGGGCTCTGGGCTGATGGCTCAGAGCCTGGAGCCTGTTTCCGATTCTGTGTCTCCCTCTCTCTCTGACCCTCCCCCGTTCATGCTCTGTCTCTCTCTGTCCCAAAAATAAATAAACGTTGAAAAAAAAAAAATTTAACGTGAAAACATTAAACCACACCTGCTATCAGAGCACACCTGAATCTTATGATGGTACATTGCCTCTGATGTACCAAAGAGATCACGCAAAATAATGGACTTCAGGAAACCTTTAATCAAGAGTCAAAAACAAAAAATCAAGAGTCCAAAAATATGCTCTGCCTCATCTTGTTCAAAAGATGTATTCCCAATAACATTTTACTTTTTTTGCTTATAATTTGCTAAGGGGTGCCTTGTTGGCTCAGTCTGTTGAGCGTCCGACTCTTGATTTCAGCTCTGGTCATGATCCCAGGGTCACGGGATTGAGGCCTGTGTGGGGCTCCACACTGAGTATGGAGACTACTTGAGATTCTCTCTCTCTCCCTCTGCCCTCTGCCCCACTTGCAAGCGTGTATGCACACTGTTTCTCTTAAAAAAAATTTGCTTAGATTTAGAATATGTTTATGCTGTTTTGATAGTATGTCAACAATTATAATGACAACAATTCAGTAATTACAGAAAATTTTTAAATCTTTTAATTTTAATGAATCATGAAAATCATGATCATGAAAATGATCAGAAGATTTTTCAAACATAAAAATATATTACGTTAGGATAAAATTCTCTGGGAGAATGGAACCAGAAGTAAAAACTCAAGGAGAGGGGTGCCTGGATGGTTCAATTGGTTAAGCGTCCAATGTTGGCCTAGGTCGTGATCTCACGGTTCATGAGTTTAAGTCCCGCGTGGGGCTCTCTGATGTCAGAGCAGACCCCACTTCAGATCCTCTGTCTCCCTCTCTCTGCCCTTCCCCCAATCATGCGAGCAGGCACACACACTCTCTCTCAAAAAATAAACATTTTTTTTTTTTTTAATTCAAGGAGGGGGGCACCTGGGTGGCTCAGTTGGTGAAGCATCTGACTTCAGCCCAGGTCAGGATCTCGCGGTTTGGGAGTTTGAGCCCTGTGTTGGGCTCTGTGCTGACAGCTCAGAGCCTAAAGCCTGCTTCGGATTCTGTGACTCATTCTCTCTGCCCCTCCCCAACTTACGCTCTATCTCTCTCTCTCAACAACAAATAAATATTTTAAAAATCTGTTTAAATAAAAATTTAAAAAATTCTGGGAGATAAAGAAACTAAAAATTATAATGGTTAGCAAAGGGTTCATTCGTGTCTTTTTTTAAATGAATGATATTTAAAATTCTATGGTATTTATATTCTGTTGGATATATTTTAAAATTGATGTAACAGTTTTACTTAAATATGTCAATATTTGGAAACCAGAAATTACATCCTTTGCAACTATTTAAACTTATGATGTAAAACTTAAATGTCAACTTAAAAACGTGTGGAGGGTAGGGATTAAAAAAAAAAAAAAAAAAAAATATATATATATATATATATATATATATATATATATATATTTCAGGGGTTATACAACCAGAATTTGAAGAACACTGCTGGAGAGCATGCTTCGTTTTTACAGTAAGTTTGGCTTTTAAAACTATTCGACAAGTACTGAATTGCTACAACACTCCAGGCACTGTGCTAGGCATTCTACACACAACCGTGAATAAGATAGAATCTCTGCCAACAAAGAGCTTATACTAGTGAACTATAAATGTTAATACTCATATAACATTTATAAAGAACTTATGTACTAAATACCATGCTAGGTGCTGTCATGCATTTTGACTTATTTTCCAAAGATGAAATTCATTTGGCTTGACATTTATGAATGTTATTTAAGAGTTTAATTAAACCTTTTCAGTGGCCCAGGTCCCAGAGGAAACTACTTTGAGCATTAAGCTAAGAAAGAGAATGGTGACTAGGAGTTACAACGTGGTTTGAGACTGTGTGAGGGGAACAAAGAAAAAGGAAAGCCCAGCCTGTAGAAATAAATCACATGGCCAAAAACTGCCTGATTTGGAATATGTGCATAGATTGGAACCAGGACTTTTATCCCATTCTTTTTCTTCCTTTGCCATCTCCCCTAACAACATTTATCCCTGTTGAAAAAAAATATTCAAAGCTGGAAATAAGGAAAATATATGATTAAGTGACCTATTGATAACATGCATCTAATAAGCCTACCTGAGGCTCCCTTACTTCTCTTAGGACCCAGATGTTTTACAATCTTGTAAAGTTAGCAGTTAACATGTAGACAAATAATAATTTTTGTTTCCTCTGTTCTATAGAGAAGATAGCCCCCAAAGATACCATTTATTACCTGCTAATACATGATCCAACTTTGCAACTAACTTAGTCATCTTATCACAGCATTTCTCTCCACTCAAACTATGTTAATTCAGCTCCTCCACATCTAGTTCTATCGAGGTAATTCCGGTCCTCCTTCCAGAGACTGGTTCAGCCTGGGCGTGGAGTCTAATTCTAGCCAACCACTTATGACGCAAGTTCATTGTTGGCATAGCCACCCTTAAGAAGATATGTGTGAGAGGAAACAATTTTTTGTCTATCTCTGAAAGTCACTGTACAACAAAGTGATGCTAGCCAAAGGACCTGAACATGGAAAAAAAAAAAAAATAAAAGAAGAAGAAGGAAGGAGAGAGGGAGGAATAGGAGGGAAGAAAGGAAAGAGAAAGGGGACAGTCCTTTATTACATCCTTTAGCTCTAAATCTTGGGGCGCCTCGATGGCTCAGCCAGTTGAATATCTGACTTTGGCTGAGGTTGTGATCTCATGGTTCATGAGTTCGAGCCCCGCATCAGGCTCTCTGCTGTCAGCACAGAGCCCACTTCAGATCCTCTCTCCTCCTCCTCTCTCTCTCAAAAATAAATATTTAAAAAAAATTAATAAATCTTAAAACTACCTTATCTCTAGATTCTTGGTATATCATATAGTAAACTATATTATTGAAGCAAATTGAAATTGAGGTTCTGTTACTTATAGCCAAAAACACTTGTTTTCAGTGCCTCCTACATGCTACCACCAGATCACCAAAGCACAGCAATTTCTCTGCTAAAACAATTGGAAGAGCTGCCCCAAAGACAACCAAAGTAAGTCACTATGGGAAAGCACTAGATGAAAGGAAAATGTAAAGAGAAAGCAGTCAATAACTAGCTGTAGGATGAATCTTCTCTGGATCTCAGTTTTTCATATCCATATGAAAAGGAACAGAGTAAGTTGATCTATATGGTACTTTACAATTTCTACATCTTGTATGACCTTGCAATTTAAATATAAACACATGTATAAGGTGCTGTTAATATACTCTTCTATGAACTATCCCATCAAAGAAGAAATTGTTCATCTGATTTAATTTTTAAGAAAACTATCTGCTGTAAAATTTTTAATTATTCAAATCCATATTCCCTCATCAAAATCAAAAATTAAATCTGTTTTTAAGCATCTTATATACACTTATGTACAATATATGTGCCAATTATAAATTCCTTTATAACGAGTATATTACTGAGTTGTTAATTATAAAATCACAAGTCTAAAAATATCCCATACTGGGAACTTTTTTACTCAGTTAAATAGGCCTATGTCCATTTGTTCATTGACAACACAGTATAAAACCTAAAATTATCATTATAAGTCTGTTTCTTTGCTAAGAAATAGCCTGAAACCAGGGCACCTGGGTGGCTCAGTCAGTTGAGTGTCTGACTTCGGTTCAGGTCATGATCTTGCCGTTCATGAGTTTGAGCCCCATGACGGGCCTGCTTTGGATTCTGTGTCTCCCTCTCTCTCTGCCTCTCCCCTGCTGGTGCTCTCTCTCAAAAAATAAGTAAACATTAAAAAAAAATTTTTTTTTAAATAGCCTGAAGCCAAATTCTATACCATGATGTATTTCCATTTGATAAGCTGGGGCAGATTTCTGAAATCTATGGGTCCAATTAATGGAGGTTGCTACAAATCTTCATCTTCTAAGAAGGGAAACAGGAGGTCCACTACACTGTGGGAAGCTGTTTTGTACAATGGGCATCAATGTCTCTTGCGTGAGAAGCCTTAAAACCACAAGAAAGTCACGTCAAATACCTCTATATTAGATTCCTGGGGCTACTATAACAAGTTGCCACAATCTTCAGTGGATTAAAACAATAGAAATTCATCTCCCACAGATCTAAGGCCAGAAATCTAAAATCAAGGTATCTCCAACAGCCCCACGCCCTACAGAGACTCTAAGGGGAGAATCCTTTCTAAGCCTCTTCTAGCTTTTGAGAGGAATCAGCACTGCTAGGCATTCTGTGGCTTTTGGCCATATCACTCCAATCTCTGCCTGTGTCTTTACAATGCCTTCTTTTCTGTGTCTGTCTTTTCCCCTTCTGTCTCCTATAAGGACACTTGTCATTGGATTTAAGGCCTACCTGGATAATACAGGATGATATCTTCATATCAAGATCCTTAACTTAATCACATCTGCAAAGACTCTGTTTCCAAATAAGGTAATCCTTCCAGGTTCCAGGGACTTAACATGGGTATCTTTTGTCCTACCACACCCTACTTCTATGAAAATGGTGGAGGTTTGAAGGAATTGAGTGGAATTTAATTTCTTCTTTAATTCGTTTCTGATTGTCTTCACCATGAGATTTTATTTGCAGCTTAAGTGCAAAAAAATCTTGAATTGTTTACTTAAAAGGATAGGCTTTTCTATAGATGCAAAGTCTATAGCAAAAAAATAAATCAGGAAACCTAGAAATACATATTAAAGTTAAGAATGTTAAGTGGTCACCAAATTCCCTGTCTTTTTTTGTTCTTTATCTTCTAATCTCCATTCTAATTCTAATTCCTGCTCATACACCTAACCACACAAAAAATGAGCATACACTTAATTTGGTATATGAGCTGGATACATGTTTATTTTTTTTAAAAAAACATGTTCTTTGAATATGCTTTTTTAATTTATTCAAATAATACTGTTGTGGATCTTGTTCAGTTTTAAACTGTTTTCATAGTATGCTATAATTTTAAGACATTTCCATATGGCATACACACATCTAGGTAAGTGCTTGTAATTGCTGCCTAGCATTAGAGAATGCATCCATTCTCTTACCAGTGTTCACATCTAGGTTCGTTCCAACTTCCTGCTCCCACAAACAGGCTACAACAGACATCTCTGCTCATGTCCCCTTGTGGAAGCAATACAAATTTTTTAGAGTAATTGCCCAGAAGTATTTTTTTACGTATTAGTTATTCAGGTGATTCTGTCAATCACCTATTAGTTTACTGTACTCATTTAACTATTAGGATCTCTATCTTGTTAACTTGCAGAAATTATTTGTATATTCCACATATCAATTCCTATTGCTAGTATCCTTTTATTTAGTCTATTAAGTGTTAACTTGGTCTATGTCCATGACATTCTTTTTAAAACAGAATGTCTTAATTTTAAGGTAATCATACTCAATAATTTTTTCCCTTATGATTTATGTTTTGAGGATCTTGTTTAAAAAAATTTAACCAATCTAAGGTCATGAAGATATTCTCCTCAATTAGCTTTTTTTAAAAAAAAACATTTATTTATTTTTGAGAGAGAAAGAGAGAGAGAGAGAGAGTGTGTGTGTGTGTGTGTGTGTGTGTGTGTGTGTGTGTGAGCGGAGAAGGGGCAGAGAGAGGGAGACACAGAATCCGAAGCAGGATCCAGGCTCTGAGCTGTCAGCACAGAGCCTGATGTGGGGCTCGAACCCACAAACCGTGAGATCATGACCTGAGCCGAAGTCTGGTGCTCAACCAACTGAGCCACCCAGGCGCCCCATCTCCTTAATTAGCTTTAATGTAAAAGTTCCTCTTCTCCTAGGTATACATCCAAAAGAACTGCACAGGGGCTTAAATAGATACTTGCAAAAAAATATTCATAGCAAAAATTATTCACAATAGCCCAAACGTGGAAACAACCCAAGTATCCATCAACAGATGAATGGATAAACAAAATGTAGTATATACATACAATGGAATGTTCTTTAGCTATAACAGGGAATGAAGTTCTAATACATGCCATATTATCAATGAACCTTGAGAACATTATTTAAAGTAAACTAAGTCAGACATAAAAGGACAAAAATATGATTCTACTTATATGCAATATCTAGAATAGGCAAATTCATACAGGCAGAAAGTAGATTGGAGGTTACCAGGGGTTGGGAGAGTGGGAAATGGAGAGTTATTGCTTAATGGGTACAGAGTTTCCATTTCAGGTGGTGAAAAATTTTGGAAATAGATTGTGGTGACAGTTGTACAACATTCTGAATGTAGTTAATGCCACCAAACTGTGTAAGTTAAAAAAGGTTAAAATGGCAAATTTTATATTATTTTTTACCAGATTTATTTTTTACCAGATCAAAAAAGAGCTTACTTCATTTGAACTTTATTAATGTTATAGTTTTGTTTGTAAACTTTTGATTTTGTTAGTGGAAAATGTATTTTGTTTGAGTATATTTAAGTAACATTCGAATAAAAACAAATTAATTCAAGAAAAAAATGTGGTTACCTGTAAGTACTCCAATATCTGAACTTCAGCAATAGCAATCTATGCCCTTGCATATAATGGCTTTGCATTGTCAACAAAGTCATACTGGCTTAGGTAACTCAAATTATTTTACAAATTTAAATGTTATGCAGAAACTAAAAAGGGAAAGGAAAAAACTAAGAACACTTTATACAACTCTATCAATGCACCATTTTTCTATATAATGCACTTAGGAGTTTCTCCATATTAAGAATGCAAGTTCAATACTGGCAAGATCAAATCATCTAAAGACCTACTAACCTGGTGAAAAAGTAAAATGACCCCACTGTCTGCAATTACAGGATCATGATGCAATATGTATCCACCCTAGTTCTCCCCAAAAAAATACATGCATATTCTTTTAAAAGTCAAATTACACTTCTGTGTCCATAGCTGACTTCTGCGTGTGGTTAATTTTAATATGAGGCTATTAAAACTATCTGATTAGTCACATTTAAGCACCAGGGCACCTGGGTGGCTCAGTCAGTTATGCTTCTGACTTCAGCTGAGGTCATGTTCTCAAGGTTCGTGGGTTCCAACCCTACAATGGGCTGGGCTCTCTGCTGTCAGCACAGAGCCCACTTGGGATCCTTGGTTCCCCTCTCACTGCCCCATTTCTGCTCATGCATGCTCTCTCTCAAAAATAAAAAATAAACATTTAAATTTTTTTTAACATTTATTTATTATTGAGAGACAGAGAGACACAGAGCGTGAGCAGGGGAGGAGTAGAGAGAGGGGGAGACACAGAATCTGAAGCAGGCTCCAGGCTCTGAGCTGTTAGCACAGAGCCCGACGTAGGGCTTGAACTCACAAACTATAAGATCATGATCTGAGCTGAAGTCGGTTGCCTAACCAACTGAGCCACCCAGGTGCCCCCAAAATAAACATTTAAATAATAAATTAAGCACCAAAATTCCTACATAGTGCCAGAAGTTATACATTCAGACCCCTTGACTTCATCTGATTTAAAGACTTGTTGGTATAAATCCTTAATAACCAATATCAATATTATTCCTCAAGAAATGAGTAAGATTCATATATTATATATCTCCTGAGGAAAACATAGCTTTGGGATGATTCTCAAAGCCAGTTTAAAATACTCTTTACTTTTTGAACATTCCTTTAATTCACTAAATAAAAATCTGCCCACCTGATAAATGAACTAAGTGAAATCTACCTAGTTAAGGTCACATGACAGAGCAGAGGCTACACAAATTATTAGCCTCCTCAGTTTTCTAGTTTATTTCCCCAATAAATCACACCAGGGTTAAATAAACAATACAGAGAGCTATTTGAAAGAACTGAGATCTATAAAACGTCTACTGCTTTTTATATATTGCTGCCCAACATCTAGTGAACTATCAAGGACTTTGATCCACTTTTCCAGCACTGGTAACAGATTTAGGGTGATTACATGATTAGTCCTTTTTTTTGATCAATAGTATGTGTGTCCCAGGGCAAGGATGTAAGCTAGGCATTGGACAAAACAAACTGGCTTACACAGAAGTGAACCTACAACTTAAGCCTTGCTTATGTTCTACACTGAAAAGCATAGGTTTTTAAAATTTTTAGTAAAATTCAAAGAATTTAAACAAGATAAAATCAAGATAACTCATTTTTATTTTAAGCCTGCAGTTCTCAAGGAAACATTTTATTTCTGATAAGTGGGATCTTATTATCAGACCACTTTGGGGATAGAGTATGTTTCTCTAGCGCAGGACCTCAACTTATTATACCTAACTGGTACTCACTAAACCCGTTTTCACTGATGGCATAAAACCTACTATTTATAGTTTATCGTATCCAATTTTATTTTATTACCTCTCAAGTGACACCAGGAAATTTAGAGCTTTAAGGGCCTAAAGAAAAAAAAAAGCACTTTTAAAAACTATCTTTTTTAGCTTCTCACTTTCCCCATAATTCGCACACAACTACACTTTTCACAGGGTGTACTGCATTCAGTTCAAATCAGCCAAAACTTCTGATGGCATACTCTTGGTTTAGCAAACTACCAGTGCTATAGGGAATTCTAAAAACTTTTTTTCTTTTTTAAATGTTTGTTTATTTTGGGGGTGGTAGGGGGAAGGGCAGAGAGAGAGAGAGAGAGAGAGAGAGAGGCAGAGAGAATCTGAAGCAGGTTCCACACTGTCAGTGCAGAGCCAAACGCAGGGCTTGAACTCATGAACTGCAAGATCATGACCTGGGCTGAAGTCGGACACTTAACAGACTAAGCCAGCCAGGTGCCCCAAAAACTTTTCTTTTTTTCTAAAGAAATTTATGAGTGAAAAGTCAAACCTGGTGTTTGAAAGTTAAAAAAAAAATAACACAGAAACAATATATAATGCAGTGCTAAAAAAAATTATCTATATTAAATGCCAAACTAACAAGATATTTTATACATTTTTAAAATTAATTAATGTCTTGAAATTATGCTGCTTTTGTGAATTTCTACTATTTACATAGTTTATTAGTCCCTTAAGGAGATATACTCTGTAATGCTAATAGGAATAAAAATGAAAGTAATTTCTTCCATGATGCATAGAATTTTTTAAATTGTCACAAAGCACCGCTGATGTACTTTCTTCCAACAACTTTCTACATTCCAACTCATATTTCCATTTTCCCTCTACCCATCCCCATCTTTCTGATTTGTGGCCATCTTGTCTCCACTTAAGAGAGGAAACATTCTTTTCTTTTTGTTTGGCACAGTCCACATCAGTGGTTTTGGTATTGTTAAAAATGTCCAAATTGTGTAAGTAAGGGAAGAAGTTTAAATGAAATCAAAATATTCTCATATTTACTCTGATAAAAAAATTAAATGCCTAATCTACCCATCATGACATACATATAAAAATGTATAAGCACAAAAGAATGTTTATTTTAAAATCCTCAGAACTGCCTTATAAATAACTATATATATATATTGTAATTATATACAACAGCTACTTATAACTGAAAGACTGTATGCTACACACATATCACTGATTTAGATTTTTGTTGAATGCACAAAAAAACTGAATTAATTCTATGTATTGTTTCATACTATTAATTCACACTGCCATTTCTATACTTTTTAAGAACAGAAAAAGAAGAAACTTCAAAAGTTTATTACATAAATTCATTAAAGTATTTTCAGTAAATACAGTGACATGTAAAGCTTACTTTAGCAATATATACATTATACTTTATATTATTTTGGTTCAAAGTTGAAATAACTAGACCTATATTTTTAAAGAGGATTTTCCTAGATTTTTGTTATAAACACTGTGAAGCAAGTATGTTTTTATAGGTCTTGAGTTCATGCACAATATGTTTCTGGGATCACAGCCCAATAGAAAAACATTGCTATTCACTGGGGAACAATATTTAATGGCAAAAAGAAAAAAAGAAAAAAACCAGAATGGAGAGAATGAGAAAAGAGAATAAACAAAAAGATGATGGACAAATGTAAAAGGTCTATGAGAAATTGGAAAAAATATATTTGGGTCAAAAACATTAACATAGTTTATAATATTTATACTAAAAACATTTGATTTGCTGAAAAAATAATCCTTAAAAACTAAAGCAGTCAACATCACACGTTAAGTATATTAAATGTCATGTAGAATAAGGCTCTATCTCCTATTTTGGCTACATTTGAAAACTTATATTTTCTCCAATCTGAAAGCGGTCTAAAACTAAAGTGGCAATACCTATTAACACGCCTTACTTAGAGAAATTTACTGCAGAAATTCAAACACTCTAATTCTGCCTCAATATTTGTTAATGCGATAGTTTTAATTCAAGATCTTTAAGAAACAAACTATTTGTTCTCAAAAGTTCAGGCATTCATGTACCAGAAAGCAGTAGCTGAATCAAAAAACTCCATAATCTGATATAAATAAAGCTATAAAGCAATGACGTCACCAAAGAAAGAACCTAGTGTGAAAATATTACCTAATGGGTTTCAAAGACATTGAATTATGGATATCTTAAAGAATCCCAATAATACATTAAGTTCCTTGGATCCTCATTTGAAGTGAGAAATCCATTTCCAAGCATATGTGCACAAGTACCTTAGCCTCTTCATGCCTGCTTGCCTGTCCCACAGTCAGAGAAGGCAGGATATTTGGTTAGGCATATGTTTATGAATAAAGACAGGAAAATTCCAACTTTGAAACCAAATATTTTCCTTGTTTAATTCTGGTATCTTATTGGTCCATATGCTGCCTCCTCCTCACAGTATGGTACCCTCCTCACAGTATGCTACCAAAATCTCCTGGATTTTGACTTTCTTTTAAAACATAAGGATTAACATGAAGCAGACAGAATTGAGGAGTGGAAATATTGTATGAGAAAGAAGACCAAAACTGATGATGCTCTACATACATAATGACACACTTGCTGAAGACATTAGGTGCTCCATAAATGCGTACTGAAATGCTGTTTTGTGACATTTGTTGTGATAAATTTATCTCCTTCTCTAATTTAAGAATCTTCATGAGTTAACCACCACCAGTTCAGGGTAATTTAATGTAAAACATCTGGTGGCCCTTTTAAATGCTACAGGATAGCATTTCACAAACTTGCCTGCCTCCACACCAGTGCAGCAGGAGAAAATGAGGTTAACACAGAGAAGCAGAGATGAGTGTCAGGGGAGTCCCCAAATACATCATTTGATCCTATGCATTTAGTCTTGCCCAAGGCCAACCCATTCCTAGATTTTCTTTTTTCTTTCTTTCTTTCTTTCTTTCTTTCTTTCTTTCTTTCTTTCTTTCTTTCTTTCTTTCTTTCTTTCTTTCTTTCTTTCTTCTTTTTTCATTCCTAGATTTTCTACAGACCTCCTGGACATTGCTTTTTTCCTTCTGGCTTAAGCTAGCTGGATTTCAATTTCTGTAATTAACAACCAAGAGAATACTAATATACAGTGCCTGTCCATTAAAAAAAAAAACAAAAAAAACCCCACAAACATTGTTTCTGCCTATATATGTTCATATGCAAATATCAGATCCCCATCAATATTCTATTATAATAGTTGACAATGTGGCTGTGACCATCCAGGAAAATAAATAATAAATTCAAGAAATAATCTTAATCCCTATTAGAGATTCATAATACAAATTATAAAGACTCTTAGAAGTTATCCGGTAAAGAAAGCTCAGTTGAATTCACATTTACAAATCATATTTGAGCACTGAATCCTTTCTTTATGAAGTTCTTATGTCTTTTAGAACTACGAACTGGTAGAACACAGGTTGGGGAATGCTACTTGGAAACATAGCTATGATCCCTGAGATCTAGTATCTAAAGAAAAACTGAAAAAGTATTCCTAACTGCTTTCTAATATATTTATTCTTAGTTTTGGTTTTTTGTTTTTTTTGAAACAAGAAAGGAATTTATTTCAGTGAGGCTAACATTGGTAAGACGATGGACTAGGTTCTCAAAATGCTGGAAATATTTGTAGATTTCTATCACAAAAATGTGGGTCAAAGGTGGGTGGTTACATGAAGGTGGGGCAGCAAAGGTCAGGTTGATCACTGTCTGGGGATCAATCCTGTGGGGTCTTGCTGGTTCAGGGCAATTCTTATTGCTTGAGGGGGAAGTTTCAGTTCTCATCAGGGGATACTTTGCCCCACAGGGTGTTTTTGCCTGAGTTAAGAGATAAAGTGTGCTTTCTAATATATCTAAAATATACCAGGAAAAGATCACAGATCACAGTTTGAATGTAAAAGTAGTTCACCTTCTAGACTGAAACTAACTTACCTGCATTGAAATAAGAATGAAATCAATTAGGCTCCCAATTCCACAAAATCCGACAGTGCAAAACTTTAACAAACCTAGAAAAGAAGATAAATTCATTTAAAACTCGGAAAGTCTTATAACTATTAATTTTTGTTTTCCAACAAACCATTAGGTATACTGTACCACAAACTCTTTATATCAAGAATATAAAATTAACACTTTAAAAAATCAAATCTTCACCTGAAAATATGAGAAAGGTTTAAAGGACTCTCTATATAAAAAAGACACAAAAAATGATTAGTTCACCTAAATAAATATTATAAAGTGAAATAAGAACTCAGTGTATGGATGCCTTGCCTGGGTGGCTCAGTTGGTTAAGCGACTTTGGCTCAGGTCATGGTCTCATGGTCTGTGAGTTCGAGCCCTGCATCAGGCCCTGCACTGACAGTGCAGGGCCTACTTGGGATTCTCTCTCTCTCCCTCTCTCTCTGCCCCTACCTCACTCGCACTTTTTCTCTCTTCCTTCCTCTCAAAATGAATAAATAAGCTCAAAAAAAAAAAAAACAAACAAAAAACAAAAAAAAAACCCTCAGTGTAATCTCACAAAATTTCTTAAGAGAAAAGGTCTAAAGAAATAAATCTTTAAATCTCAGTACACCAGAATTATAGAACATCTTTTAGTCCTAAAACCCTTATTTATTTATTTAGACTTAATACATATGTGATCCAAGTTTTAATACACATTTACAATAGAAAGTTCAAATAAATAAAGAGTATCAAGGCACAGAAAAAATAACCAGGAAAAAACATTAATCTTACAGTTAAATTGCAAAATTTTATTAGCAACGCAATTATCTTTATCCTATACTTAATTATCTTATAATTATCCTATACTTTTTTTCTAAGCATCTCATGATTATTAATTCTATACTCAAAATCAATAATTCTGTGTACTATATACACTTCTGCCTTCAGTCCCAACCTTAGAACTAAGGTACTAAAACAGATAATAACAGAGCATAGAATCTAGGACATATACAACGATATTACACAAAACATGATGATGAAATAGAGGAGGCAGATTGGGGGTGGGGGTGGCATGAGTAATCTCTCTTCTATATTTAAACTTAAATTGCTTTCCAGACATTGCATTTGAGATATAAAAATGGTAGGAAACAAGACTTTTCGTGAAAGGGTAGTTCTAAGTATCAACTACAAATAGATGCCAGCTAAAATCACAAGAGTGGATGAGATCACCTCCTGCACACAATTTGGAAATACACAAATAAGACTGAAATATGTAGGTACATTACATGATTATTTCTCCCTTTTTAGTATTAGACAATTGGACATACGGCAGAATAGTGTTTAAGTACTAAGATAACACATGTTGGAAATAATTTTAAAACTACTAAAATATATAGATTATATAAAATTATGCTTTTAGTTTTCTTCAAAACAGTTGTTATGTTCCGTCTTTGTCTCATGGAAGTCCCATCAAAGGACAGTCTTTTATCTGTTTTATTTACTCTTGTGTCCTTAGTACCTACAGCATTACATCGTATCACAGGGAGGATGTTCAATATTTGTTACATGAATGGATAAATGGTCTCAGCTTTTCTGTTTCCTAAAGACCTCTAACTTTTTAGCCATTATCTTATATAACAACTTCTTAAATTATTTTATTCATTAGTTATGTTTTATTATAGTTGCCCAGGGAACTTGATCCACTGACTTGGTATATTTCATCCATTCACTCATTCATTATATTTCTGAAATGCGTCCCTCTTCATGTAGCATTTTAGGGTAAATTTGGAAATACCATAGAGGTTCCTTTCTTTTAATTTTCTTATAAAAAGATTAATGTCAAGAATGGTCTGAGAAAAGTTTCTCTTTAATTAATTGCTACTCTATGAAGAAAACATAACCATGTCAGATCCTTTACTCTTGTCATGACTTCTTCCAACAATATTCTGTAGCTCTTGTCATTTCTCAGGCGACTTCTTCAGAGCAGTCTTCCTAACCTGCCTGTCTAAAGCTGCATGCTGCTTCCTGCCACATCTCCCTTATTTATTGCCTTCTTGGTGCCAATTAAAAATCTGTAACGGCCTCATTTGTTGGTTTTCATTCATTCTCTTTCTTCTACTGCCATGTAAATTCCTAAAGGCAGAGTCCTTATCGATTCCTTGAACAGTACCTGACAGACAGTAAAAGTCTGATAAATATTTCTTTTATGACTATCAAAAAACTAGAAACAATCTAAATGTTTAACAGGGAGGAACTGCCTCAGAAAATCAAGGTTACACCTAGTAATAGGAGAGAGTATTATGCAGCTGTTTAAAACAATGATGTAAAATATATTTATTGGCAAAGTGATGGGACAACACTCAAAAGAGAGAACGATAATGAGTTCATGAAAATCTTGATATTCTGCTGCTGAATCCCTACTTAAGAGTTCTTCAGAAGAATGAACATGAGAGGTTCCTGTTCAGATAAAGTATTAGATAAGGGAATGATATGTGTGCTTGAAACTTTGGTGAGTGTCACCTACTTCTAAAGTAACACATTTAAAGAAACTATAGAACATGGCAATGCAAGCTGGTACAGCCACTCTGGAAAACAGTATGGGGGTTCCTCAAAAAACTAAAAATAGAACTACACTACGACCCAGCAATTGCACTACTAGGCATTTATCCAAGGGATACAGATGTGCTGTTTTGAAGAGACACATGCACCCCAATGTTTATAGCAGCACTATCAACATTGTGTATGGAAATGTGTGTGTGTAAGCCACATGACATTGTGTGTGCAAGCCAAAGTATGCGAAGAGCCCAAATGTCCATCGATGGATGAATGGATAAAGAAGATGTGGTATATATATACAATGGAGTATTACACAGCAATCAAAAAGAATGAAATCTTACCATTTGCAACTACGTGGATAGAAATGGAGGGTATTATGCTAAGTGAAATTAGTCAGAGAAAGACAAAAATCATATGACTTCACACATATGAGGACTTTAAGAGACAAAACAGATGAACATAAGGGAAGGGGAATGAAAATAATATAAAAACAGGGAGGGGGACAAAACAGAAGAGACTCATAAATATGGAGAACAAACAGAGGGTTACTGGAGGGGGTGTATGAGGGGGGGATGGGCTAAATGGGTGAGGGGCACTAAGAAATCTACTCCTGAAATCATTGTTGCACTCTATGCTAACTAATTTGGATGTAAATTAAAAAAAAAATTTTAATTAAAAAAATAAAAGGATATATGCAAAAAAAAAATAAAGAAACATAGAACAGATCCAATATGATACTTAAGTATTTAAAATATCTGCAAACTAACCTACAGCAACAGAAAGCAGATGAATGTTTGCTTTGTAAAGAGCAGGACAAGAGGGGCCAGAGATTACAAATGGGCATGAGGATGCTCTGGGTAGTGACATATATGGTCATTATCTTGATTATGGGGGATTGTTTCAAAGGTGTACACATATGTCTAACTTATCAAACTGTACTTTTAAGATATGTGCATTTTTAATGTTTATTTGAGAGAGAGAGAGAGTGGGAAGAGGGGCAGAGAGCAAGAGAGAGAGACAAAGACGGGGAGAGAGAGAGAGAGAGAGAGAGAGAGAGAGAGAGAGAGAGAGAATCCCAAGCAGGCTCCATGCTGTCAGTGCAGAGCCTAACATGGGGCTCATTCTTACCTACTGTGAAATCGCGACCTGAGCAAAACCAAGAGTTGGATGCTTAACCAGACGCTTAACTGACTGAGTCAACCAAGGTATGTGCATTTTAATGTATGTCATGTATACCTCAATAAAGCTGCTTTAAAAATTAAGGAACTAAGTTAACTATTAAAAAAATTTTTTTTGAAAGTTTAAAATCATCACAAGGGCACCTGGGTGGCTCAGTCAGTTAAGCATCCAACTTTTAGCTCAGGTCATTATCTTGCGGCTTGTGGGTTTGAGCCCCGTGTTGGGCTCTGTGCTGACAGCTCAGAACCTGGAGCCTGCTTCAGATTCTGTGTCTCCCTCTCTCTGCCCCTCCCCCACTCGTGCTCTGTCTCTCTCTCTCTCTTTCAGAAAAAAACATTAAAAAAAAAATAAAAAGAAAGTTTAAAATCATGACAGTGATTTACATCTTGTTTCACTTCAAATCCAAACCTATAATATTAACTATGGTTCATCTATTTCTGTAAATTTAACACAAGGGTTAAGTTTACTAAAGGAAATTGCTAATACTGCTACTTTAAACTTTAGTTTTCCAAATATAAAAATATTTTATGAAAATAAGATAGGAAGGACACTGAAGGTTAAAAGAGATAATAAGAAAAAGTAAAGACTCAGATTAATACATGACACATGGCAAACATCTGAAATGTTAGCCCAGTCATTACTTCTGTTACCACTACGATTATTATCAATTGAGAAATGTATACAGCATAAATCTACATTTTTTTAAATGTTTATTTATTTTTGAGAGAGAGAGAGAGAGAGAGAGAGAGAGAGAGAGAGAGCGCACGCACGCACGCATGAGTGGGGGAGGGGCAGAGACAGAGGGAGACACAGAATCTGAAACAGGCTCCAGGCTCTGAGCTGTCAGCACAGAGCCCGACATGGGGTTCAAACTCACAGACAGTGAGATTATGACCTGAGCCGAAGTCGGACACAACCAACTGAGCTACCCAGGCGCCCCTATGTTCTTTATAATAGGATCATCTAACCTAGTCTCATATCTTGTAAATTCCTTCTGCCTGTGTTACTACCAAACTACCCAAAGTTCTCTTCCAATGTGCTGTGCACTCATAGTTTTCTCATTCATCTCTGCATTTATATGTGCTGCTCTACTCTCTGCCTTGAGTCGTCCTCTGCACACCTTCTATTCCCAATCATCTAGCTCTAAGAGTTGTTTGAAACCTCTAGAAAGTCTTCTCTAATGCCGCCAGGAT
The DNA here is from genome assembly GCF_018350175.1 of Felis catus. Lineage (NCBI taxonomy): Eukaryota > Metazoa > Chordata > Mammalia > Carnivora > Felidae > Felis > Felis catus. The sequence continues at coordinate 50,542,747 of NC_058375.1, forward strand.
GAATTTAATACTATTCCTAGATGCTCCCAGCCCTGCCCTTAACTTTCAGCATAGCACATAGCTCATGGTATGACTTATTATATATTATTTATCTGTCTTCTCCTATCCTTTCGTGAGCAACTGGAAATCAGTGCTGTGTCATTCCCATGCCTAGTCAATGTGATTACTGAAAGAACAAACTATATCAATAGAAAATTATCTTATTTGCAACCAAACGCTGATCAGAACACAAAGTAGCATATATTCTAAACAGCAGTTATCAAAATCAATACAAACCATTATTCTTGTAGGTTTCATTATTTTGAGCATAATACCAGTTTTTTAAAAAGTGAGGTATCTGTGAACTACCAAAACTTGATTGCCTTTTTTCCCCCAAATAAAAAAAGTGTTAGGTCTCTTTGTGCAGACCTTATTTACTAATTTCTTATTGTGAAAAGGAGTATCAATTTTAGATTTTAAAAACTATTTTAAAATTCCAAATAAAAGTGTTTCTAATCAAGAAGGATCCATTTTTATCCTGAACCATTACCATTATATTCTTTCAAAAAGATTATGCTGACAGATTATATTCATAAAGCTCATGTTGAGTGTATTTTATTTATACTTTAGTAACCCAAATATTATATTTTAAAAACATGAATGCAATAAAAGGATTTGGGTATAAAATAAAAAGAACAGAAATTAATTTTGAGTATTTAAGAACATTTTTGGTATTTTTTCTTTTACTACGGGTTGAGTCTTGCAAACACTGCTCTCTGCATAACTGTTTTAGAGAATGCAGATTATTTTGTATTTGCTGTTTCGTAGTTGCTATTTGCCAAACCACAGGTGTTCTATAATGATTTGGTAATTAGCTGTCATTATTCTTTTTGTGTCTGTACCTATAAAGGAGAGTTTTCAAATCTTAGAACAATCTAACCTACAAATCCCTTTATTTGTCCTATGATCTGTGGATATTATATACTAGTCCAGACTGGTAACTTCAAATTAAAAAAAAAAAAAAAAAAGGAATAATTAAGCAAAGATTTTTAAGATTTGGGCTTAAAGACACTTTGTTATTCTCATAATAAGAAAACATTTACATTTTAAAAGGAATACCACTGTGAAAAGAGTATCTCTCCTGTTAACTGCTTCAAAAGAGCTATTATCTTTGAGAATCCATAACAGTTTAATGCTACAGATGGGCAAAACAAAATATGCTAGTTATTCCCTATAAAAAAATGACAGATGTTACAGTTAAGAATACAAAGACAGATGGGGCACCTGGGTGGCTCAGTCGGTTAGGTATCTGACTTTGGCACAGGTCATGTTTTCGCGGTCCGTGCGTTCGAGCCCTGCATCAGGCTCTGTGCTGATAGCCTGGAGCCTGGAGCCTGCTTTGAATTCTGTCTCCCTCTCTCTGTCCCTCCCCTGCTCACACCCTCTCTCTCTCAAAATAAATCAACATTAAAAACAATTAAGAATACAAAGACAGAATGCTATTAGAAAAATAAGATTTCAGGGTGCCTGGGTGGCTCAGTCGGTTGAGCATCTGACTTTTGATTTTGGCTAAGGTTATGATCCCAGGATTGTGGGATCAAGACCGGCCCAGCATTGAGCTCTGAGTTGAGTGTGGAGTCTGCTTAAGATTTTCTCTCTCTCTTCCTCTGCCTCTCTGTGTTCCTGCTCTCTCTCTTTCTAAGATAAAAATAAATAAATAAATAAATAAAAATAAAAACTAAGGTTTCATTATAAAAAAAAAAAAGTTTCCAGCTAATGTAGCACTGGTATACTGAGGAATAAATCAATTAAAGATAATAAAGCTATACATAAAGTTAGTCATGAGCTAAAAAGGAATTTGAAATATCTGAAAATTTTCCTTAAATGAATTTTTAGATCTTATGAAATTTTACTCAAGCTCACCCCCACAACAAATTTCCCTTGTCTATTCCTGAAGTAAAATTTATATAATGAAGTATCACATTTAACACTAAATTACTTAGTAAAAGCAGATTTCATATTGCATGATTTACATTATTTATTCTGTCTTATAAAATTCCAATGATTGGGGCACCTGGGTGGCTCAGTCGGTTGAGCGTCCGACTTCAGCTCAGGTCATAATCTCACAGCTTGTGAGTTCGAGCCCCGCGTCAGGCTCTGTGCTGACAACTCAGAGCCTGGAGCCTTTTCAGATTCTGTGTCTTTCTCTCTCTCTGTCTGCCCCTCCCCCACTCACACTCTGTCTCTCTCGGTCTCTCAAAAATAAGTAAACATTAAATTAAAAAAATAAAAAATAAAATAAAATAAAATAAAATTCCAATAATCATAAATGGTATTGAGGAAGTATTTTAAAAAGCTACCACTGCTTTTTATAACCATGAAGATTAAACAAGATTATACGAAAAATATAATTTTAGACTTTATAACTATTTTCAATGTCAGTCAACATACTATACAGTTAAGAATTTTTTTAATGGTAATCATTTTATTCAAAAATACCCAAAATCTTTAACCCTGGATTCTTAGTAAAAATTTAAATTTAAAAACATTTAATATTTTAAAATTCAAAAACATTATTACTTTACATATTAGATTAGTTGATAAAACATATCAAAATCCTTAACATTAAGACAGATTAAATGCAAGTAAGATACAATAAAAATGTTTGAATGCTTACAGAGATAAGAGGATTTTCAGTTAAAGATCATGAATTTGATATGCCCACTTAGCTCCTCTCCAAGATCCCACTAAAAGATGGTAAGGAATTTTTAAAGTCCAAAAACCCAATAGAATAAAGAAAATAAAAGATAAGACAATAACAACAAAAACTCAGAAGCTAAAAAGCAGATGAATAAGAAGTGACAGACAACAATCTTGAGAAAGTTCTATCTTAAGCCAATAGTCAAAATATTTGTTGAACTAATAAGCACACAAAAATTGTTGTGATAATAAAGTAAGTTATTTAAAGATTTAAAAAAAACCTTTTACGCTGAAGCATAACATCGAATGTTAAAAATTACACTCGCAGGGTGCCTAGATGGCTCAGTCGGTTGAACATCTGGCTCTTGATTTCAGCTCAGGTCATGATCCCAGGGTTGTGGGACAGAGCCCTGCATCAGGCTCTGTGCTGACAGTGTGAAGTTGGCTTAGAATTCTCTCTCTCTTTCTCTCTGCCCCTCCTCTGCTCACTCTCTCTCTCTCTCTCAAAAACAAAGTAAGTTAAATAAAAATTACACCTGCAAGTTTATGGAATCTCAGCCTCCAATGGAAAGGTTCTCTTTGACTGACCTAATAATAGATTGGAAGAGCAGTAGCCAGAGAAAGGCAGCTCCTGGCAGGAAACTAATATTCACTATACAGAGCTTTATACGGAGGTTTACCTAGAATTTTCCTTTGCAGGAAGAAAAATTCACAATATACATACCAACATATTATTATGTGCTGCAGTAAGAAAAAAACATTAACTTACACATATGACATGACAGCTCATCCAACACACATCACAAAAAACCAAAAAGTCACTCGTTAGGCCAAATATTTAAAATTTAAAATAGACTTCGAAATCATCACAGAATAAACTGTTGTAAAGAACAGTGTTTCTCCTTCCCTCCTAACTTTTTAAAAACTTTCTGAAAGTTAGAAATCTTTACAAAATATATGTATATAATTCTGTCTTTTTAAAAAAGTTTTTTTTGAAAGTTTATTTATTTTGAGACAGAGAGTGAGTGGGGGAGGACCAGAGAGAGAGGGAAAGAGAGAATCCCAAGCATGCTCTGTGCTGTCAGCACAGAGTCCAATGCAGGGCTTGAACTCACCGTGAGATCATGACCTGAGCCGAAACCAAGAGATGCTTAATTGACTGAACCACCCACGTAGTCCTATACAATTTCATCTTCTTAAAGACAACATAGAAGACAGGCACATGGGTGGCTCAGTTGGTTAAGTGTCCAACTCTTGGTTTCAGCTCAGGTCATGATCTCACAGTTGGTGAGATTGAGCCCTGTGTTGCCCCACATTGGGCTCTGTGTTGACAACATGGAGCCTGCTTGGGATTCTCTCTCTCCCTCTCCTCTGCTCATGCTTGCACATGCACTCTCTCTCTCTCAAAAATAAATAAAAAAATATTTAAAACTTTTTTTTTTTTTTTTAAAGAAAACATAGAAGGAAATACAAGGAGGGGGCACCCGGGTGTCTCAGTCAGCTAAGCACCTAACTTTGGCTCAGGTCATGACCTCCCAGTTCATGAGTTCGAGCCCTGCATGAGGCTCTCTGCTGTCAGCATACTGCCTGCTTCAGATCCTCTGTCCCCTTCTCTCTCTGCCCCTCTCTAGCTCGTCCTCTCTCTCTCTCAAAATAAATAAACTTAAAAAAAAAAAGCAAAGAAAATACAAGGATAAAGGCAGAAGGCTTCAGGTGTATTCTTACCATCACCATATCATTTTACTTTCTCACTATGAATCTAGTTTCTCTGTCCAACTACCCATCCTTCCTTTTGTCCATCCATCTGTCCATCCATCATCTAAAAAGAAAGTTAGGCTAAAGGGTTGTTATTTTAACAACTCTGAGGCCTTCTATGAAGATTATATGATTTTATATGGTCTTAGCCAACGAGAACTGTGATCTTCATCATTATTCCCAGAGCACGCACTTACTTAACAGGTAGTGAATGTTGAATAAATGTCTACTAACTGGACAAATTTGTCCAGCTCCAAGTAAGGCTATCAGAAACATACTTCCCACTAACACCACAGTAAAGATTCCTCTTTGATCTCTGGTGGGTAGCAACATGGAAAGAATAAGATTAGCCTTGCTAGCTGGAAAGTAGAGCATTCAGAAACTTTAAATTTTTCTCAGTACAGGGCTAATAAAGAATCAGAGTACTACAGTAAATAAAGTATGATCTCTTGGGCCAGAAAATTTAGGTTCAAATTCAGGTCACTAGCTGAGCGTCCTTGGGTAAATCTCTTAATCTCATGACAATTTCCCTATCCATAAAACAAGGACAATAACAACAAATGTGTCACAGAATAAAGCAAGACCTCTAGAGTGAGTAAATCCCTTAACCTCTCTGGTGACAATTTCCCTACCTGGTAAAGAAGATTTAAAGAGGTTGATAAAGTCTGAGAGCTGTAAGGTTTAAATAAGGGTAGGTATATAAAAGTATTGTTCAAACAAAAGCTATCATCAAATGTATACAGTTTGCATAAGCATTAGTAACTAGGGTAAATGCGAAGATTACAGCTATAAGGAACATATAAGGGGGATGCTAAGGGTACTAAAAGTCAGGTTCTACACCAGCTCATGCCGGTAGCTGGAGTTGCAATCCCAACGTCTCCTGAAAAGAAGTAGTTTCTATTCTCAAGGGAACACTGACAGAGGTTCAGGTAGAAGGCAAATATTTTTAGAGGGATAGAAGGGATATGCATTTACTCATAAAAGATTTATTAAATGTCTACCATGTTGCCCAGTACTAGCAATGACAGGAAGTACCTATACTATTCTGTGTGTTTTCAAAAAGATGAAAATACAGGAGAGGTCAATATTTCTTACCCAAGCTGAATTGTAGAGCTAGCTCTATATTCACAGAAGAACATTAACTATTCAACTTCAGTTAGTTGGAACTTGTAACTATTAATAGTATGCAGAGATTTAATCTATAAGAATAGGTACATTTACCTACCATACAGGTTTCACAAGGATTTTTTTTTTTTTTTTTTTTTTTTTGATGAAACATACTCACCCAAGGCAGGGTATCCAAGGTAAAACCGATCGGCTCCCAACCATCCAAGAAAAAGAGATAGTGCAACTGCCACTTTGTATGAATAGCCATTTCTGTACAAAATTAGAACCTGAGTGTTATATACATGCATTCTCAACATGTAGACATTTCAGGAAGTAAAAATATTAATTAATACTTATTTGTTAATTTGTTCATCCATTCATTCATTTACTTAATGCCTTTTGGGTGGTTACTGCATGCCAGGCATTATGCTGGGCTATTGGGATATACTGACAAACAAAAGAAACAAAGATCCTTGCCCCTAAAGAGCTTTCAATCTACAGGCAGCAAGCAGTAAAAATAAATGTATTTTAAAAGTAAACCATATATTATGTTAGAAAGTCATAAATGCTATGGAAAAAAGAAGTGGAGCAGGGCATTTAGGGAATTCAGAATGCCAGGGATACAGACAAGGGTGATATAAGATATAAACAGGGTAATAAGAGTAGGCGTCATTGAGAAGGGGGCATATGCACAAAGACCTGAGGGAAGTCAGTGAGTTAGTGAGCCACACACCTGGAAGGGAAGAGAGCCCCAGGCAAAAGTAACCACTGTGGCAAGGACAGCATACCTGACATGTTTTGAAGACTATAAAGGAGGCCAGTATAGTAGGAACAGAATTAGAGAACAGAAGAGTAGGAGCTGAGGTCAGAGGGATAACAAGGGGCAAAAACGGCAAATCATGTATCGCCCTGAATATCATTGTAAAGACTTTGGTTTTTACTTTGAAAGATATGGGAAGCTACTATAGCATGTTAAGTAAACATGTGGTATGATCTGATTTTGATTTTACAATAATTACTCTAGCTGCTGTGCTGAAAACTGACTGTAGGGGAGTACTTGTGAGTTACTGTCACAATAACATTGTATAACAAACCACCCTAAATCTCTGTGGCTTACAACAAGGAATTGTTCTCATACTTGTAGACTGCAGCTGGCTGTGGTTCAGCTGATGTAGAGTGGGTTCAGCCAGGAGATGTTGCTTCAGGCTAAAGTTTGGCTCAGTTTAAATCCAGGCTAGTTCAAATCAGTTCAAATTAGTTCCTCTTAAGTTTTTCTAGGGCCCAGGCTGAAGGTATAGCATTTACTTGGGGCAAGTTCTCTTCAGAGCATGTCACCAAGGTTCAAGAGGAAAGCAAAAACTCACAAGCACATTTAAGCCTCTGCTTGTTTCATACTGGCTAGCATTACACAGGCCAAATACAATCACAGGGTCAAGCCCCAAATCAATAGAGTGGAAAGTATACATTGCCCAGTTAATAGTGATTGAGAGGGATGAATTTGCTGAACAAATTCCAACTACCACAGAGACAAAGGGCTCTGAAGGCTCTTGCTGTAATCCAGATCAAAATTAATAGTGGCTTGACCTGGAGTAATAGCAAAAGAAACACTGAGAAGTGATCAGATTTTGGATATATTCTGAAGTACAATATCCGGATTTCCTGATGTATTCAATTTGGGTTATGAAAGAAGAAAGGAGTAAGAATAAAGCTAAAGATTTTGTCCTAAGTAACTAGAGGGATAAAACAAGCATTAACTGAGTTGAGTAAGGCTGAGGGAAGACTACACCTTGGAAGGATGTTCAGGATTTCATTGTTGGGCATGTGAGTTTGAGATGTTTCTCAGACATCCAAGTTGAGTTGTCCAAAAGACAGTCAGATTTACAAGTCTAGAGTTAGAAAAAGAAGTCTGAGCTGGAGATATAAATTAGGGAGTTACAAGCATATACCAAGTATTTAAAACCAGGATATTGCCATGTAAGAAAAGATAGACAAAAAAAAAAAAAAAAAAAGATTCACAGAATGGGCCCTGATATACTCCAATATTAAGAGACCAAGAAGAGAAAAAGCTGGAAAGGAGACTGAGAAAGAAAGAGCTAACATTGAGGAAGAAGTTAAACTAGAAGAGTGTGATATCTTGGAAGTCAAGCGAAGACAGTACTGTGTATTAAGGAGAACAGAGTGATAATTGTGCCAAACGTGACTGATGGATCACATAAGTAATGGCTGAGAATTTACCACCAAATTTAGTCAAGAGAAGTTAAGCAAGGACAATTTTGGTGATGTGACCTCAGCAAGGACAATTTTGGTGATGTGGTAGAGGAAAAAGACCAAACAAAGCAGGCTGAAGAAAGCCTGGAACGAAAAAAATTGAAGTACAGGAGTATTAGACAACTCTTTGAAGGAGATTTGCTGCAAAAAAGAAATAAACAGAGAAGTAGCTGGAGTTATCACTTTAATATCAAATCTGATTATGTCCATTTCCTGCTTAGAATCCTATATTTTTTGCATTTCACTCACAATTAGGACATTTTGAGGAAGATGGGGGATGATAGATGGCCCAAAGATCCTGTTCTTATAAGGATGTCAGATTTTATGCTGAGGGCAGTGGTTGTCCTATCTACACTGGAATGGGGCACCAGACCAGAAGTAGAGAAATAAATTAGTCGGCTTTTAAGAAACTCAAGCCATAACCTACTAGGCATTAGCACTAGAAGAGTAATGTAAACAAAATTGGGAAATACTAAGAAGGCAGAAGCAACCGTGCTAAATGTGGGAAATGAGGGAAAAGGAGAAGTCAAGAATGACTCCAAAGTTTCAGCTTAAGAAACGGAGTAGAACATGGGCCATACACTAAGACAAAGGAGGAAATGATCTGAAGGAAAAGGTGATAGATTCAGTTTGGGACTTTAATACACATAAAGATGGTGAGAGAAGCCAAAGAGGGGAATGAATGACAAAGAGAATAGGACCAAGGATATAATCTTGGGGATATCAAGATTTACAGAAAAAAGAAGAGGAATCAAAGGGAATAGAAGAGTGCTTTATACAAAAGTCAAGGAAAGAAAATATTTTAAGAGAAGGGAATGCCAAATGCTGTAGAAAGATTAAGATATGGATTATAAAGATCTATTTGATATAGCAGCAAATTTCAGCATGGCCAAAAGCTTAGACAGAAAAACTGTCTTTACATTAGACAGAAAAACTCATAAAAGGGAAGTATTGTAGGAACATACCTTTCAAAAAGCTTGGCTAGAAAGGGGAATGAAATTGGAAACACAATGATCTATATATTAAACCATCCTAAAGAATAATCTGAAAATGGGTGGTGTAGCAGACATTGTCTAATTATTCTGAAACACTGCTCTTATGGTCACAGATGTATAGCTAAGCTATATATTCTAGCCCACCTTGAACTTAAGTGCAGTCATAACTGAGTTTTGCCCAGTGTAATGAGGACACAAGTGATGTGTGCCATTTCTAGATCTGGCCCATAAAATACTCCTATACGGGGTTGCTTTTCCTCTTTCCCCCTTGCTGGCTGAATGGAAAGGACTGTGAGGACTAGAGGAAGCAAAGCCACAAGATGAAAGGAGCAAGGCTCCGGCATGGCTGCATAGAACAACAATCACTCCCCTTACCTCATCCAGACCTCCAAGCCAACACCATTTGGACCATGATGTAAATGGGAAATAACTTTTATTGCGTTAAGCCACTGAAATTCTAAAGACATCTGTTACAGCAGTTAGCCTGCTCCAGCTAAAATAGCTGGCCAGTATAAATAGGTGTGTGGCTTGGTAATCCATCAGACATGGTTGCTAGACTTTAGTTGCTGGAGAATACATTATAGAACGACTGTATCTGCAATATTAAGATAGGAGTTTTAATCAACTATCAATATTATATACAGGAGTAGAAGGAAAGTATGTAAACTGGAAAAGGAACACTCAATGAGTAAGAATTTGTCAGTGAGCATTCAATAGCTGACCAGGAGCTGGATCTTTGGTAGGCATGTACTGAATATCCTGATATAGAAAAATGACTTATGAGTTGATCTTAATTTTGTGACTTATCATTAAAATTACCCATCAATTTAACTCCCCTTGTTCTGATTCAATGCTCATTAAGTGAATTCTATTTTGGAACTGCAGATTTTACTATAGGAGGGGAATAAGTTGGCCAGTATACTTGCGAGTATCTGGTTTCCTTGATAATTACATTTCTTCTTATCACTGACATCACTGTTTTGTAAGCATGACTAGTATAGCTCAGTTGCACTGAGCCTAATCTACCCAGAGACACTGAAAATAAATCAGAATTAATTTGGAAATTGATTAACAGACCATTGTGGTGTTACCATAACAGGTAATATAAACTTCCACATCCAACCTGAGTGGTTAACTGTTCTCAATAGATGATTTTCTTAGTTGTTATACTATAATCTATGATATCTTGGACCAACGCTTAATAAATTGTCATTTGGATTTTTTATGGTACAAATATCAATCTATAAATTCAAAACTTGGCTAAACCATATCTAAGTACTTGTGAAGTAAATCCTTTTAGCAATTTTTACTTTACTAATGAGCATTCTTTAAACTCAAAAAAGTTTAAGTGATTCACTTAGGATTACACGGCAAGATAGAATCTAAAGCCCCTCATTAACTCAGTGAAATAGGGTCAAAAATAAGACTCTACTATAATTTCTAGGAATTCTAATAGAACTGGTAGAAATAGCCAAACAGTAAGAAAGAAAGAAAAGAAAGAAAGAAAAGGAAAGAAAGAAATAACAGTGGTTATTCCTTGATACAACTGCAAATAGGTGCCATCAAATAAAACAATGTACAGTTCAAAGGTAAAAATATAGCGCCACCAATTAAATAAAAATGGGTGAAACTAAACCATGTTTTTAGTACAAAGCAGAACTAGAAGAATACAATGTTAGCTTTACCAAAGCAAAAATAAAAGGCAAACTTAAAAGTCCTTTAAACAAAGAACACTCTTGGGGCGCCTGGGTGGCTCAGTCGGTTAAGCATCCGACTTTAGCTCAGGTCATGATTTCATGACTCATGCAGTCAAGCCCCACATCAGGCTCTGTGCTGACAGCTCAGAGCCTGAAGCCTGCTTTGGATTCTGTGTCTCTCTCCTTCTCTGCACTCCCCACCCTCCACCAGCCACTTGTGCTGTCTCTCTCTCTCTCTCAAAAATAAAAACATTTAAAGAAATTTTTAAAAACAAATAAAGAACACTCTTAACAAAATAAAAGCCATTTGTCTTAATGTCCCAAACTTTTGAATGCTGTTTAACCATTCCTCATCCATACCTATTACCAAGAATGAAACAAAATTTCAAAATGCCCTTGAAATGCAAATGATTGATAATTAACATTCTTTTACTATTACAGGTACACGATCCCTTATTTGCACTCTAGAAACCCCCCAAATTTTAAAAACAGAATTTTTCATAACTCATTTAGTGGCATAAACTGACCGAAATAACAGGGCATGAGGCTATTCACAGTCTTTATTTATTCCACATAGTGAACTACTGTGCTTTACTTGGTGGTCAATTGTATTTATATAACAAAATACACTCAAAATAGAGGTTTTCTGACATAGACATAAAAGTTATATTAGTGTTGGATTTTCCCCACAAATTGCTCTTTATCTCTTTACACCATGCAGTCAAGATACAACACAGGCAAGTAATCTGAACATTTAGCTTCAGTAATGGACTTACACATTTCGGCAAGATATAGGCTTGAGAAAACCAACTTCGTTCCCAGTAAAATGTGTTTCATTGCCACTGAAATCCTTACAAGTTATGTTGGGTGCTGGAAAACAAGGAACTAAAAGGCAGAAAAAAAAGCAAGAAACCACTGTGTTTTTCTCTGCAGGAAAGGTATGTAATTATGCTTAAGACTAGCAAAAAAACACAAGAAAATATAAAATTATAACAAACCACATCCCAATACAATATCTGACATGAGACTTTAGATAGGAATATCTAAATGTATATATACATGTACAAGATAAAGGATAATATGATACAGTGGTCTTAACACAAACATGTAAGAATTGTCACATCGGGTTAGATGCATGACCCATCTACTTTAATCTCTCACCTCTGACAAAGGTGACAAGAATTGCACAGTATTATTGCCTTTTACTTTATCTGTAGGGTAAAGAATACTTCTCAAATTTTTGTTAGTAACTCATTGGGTAATTCATTAAATTTAATATGATCTGATTTTGTATTTCCAGTTTATATCAACTCTTGTAGAAGACAGTTTTCATAAACTAAGATTATTTTCATTTATTCTAAATAGACTATTTATTCTATTTTTTAAAATTAATTTGTTTATTAAGTAATCTCTATGCCCAATGTGGGGCTTGAACTCATAACCCCAAGATCAAGAGTTGCATGCTCTGAGGCGCTTGGTGGCTCAGTTGGCTAAGTGTCTGACTCTATTTATTTTTTTAATTTTTGAAAGAGAGACAGAGTGCAAGCAGGGGAGAGACAGAGAGAGAGAAAGACAATAGAATCTGAAGCAGGGTCCAGGATCTGAGCTGTCAACACAGAGCCCGATGCAGGGCTTAAACCCACAAAAAATGAGGTCATGACCTGAGCTGAAGTTGGATGCTTAACTGACTGAGGCCCCAGGCTCTTGACTCTTGTCTGACTCTTGATTTCAGCTCAGGTCATGATCCCAGGGTCATGGGATCGAGCCCTGGGTGAAGCTCTGCACTGAGCATGGAGCCTGCTTGAGATTCTCTCTGTCTCTCTCTGTCTCTCTGTCTCTCTCTCTGCCCCTCTCCCCTGCTTATGTGGTCTCTCTCTCTCTAAAAAATAAAAGAGTTGCATGCTCTATGGACTGAGCCAGGTAGGTGCCCCCCTGGGTTATTTTAAATGTATTTGTTTCTCTATTCCCTCCAGGAATTGATGTAATATACCACTTCAGCATTTAACATTTTTGATCTTTACTTATACCCCAGATGACATAATAAGAGGAAGTAATACTTACAGAGCTTACTATGTGCTAGGCAGACACTGTCCTGAAACCTTTATAGCCTCATTGTGTAAAGAGCAAGAACTTTGGGATGTGAATAACCTATCTGTGCATTGCCTCTTTCAGAACCTTGGGTTCCTGGTAGATAAAAATAGCACCAAGATCATCTATGTCATAGGACTATTGTGGGGACTAAATATGATATAAAGTACCTAGTACAAAGCACAACATAGTGTAGTTATTTGCTAAATGTTAGTGCCTTTTCCACCTTCACCATTCCTGATTAAAAGGTACTAAGGTTTTTAGGCTAGTTTCAGTAATTGCTTATCTCTATGTTTAGGATCAATAATTACACTTTTTGTTTTTGTTTTTGTTTTTTCAGAAAATGAAAATCGAATTGTATAATAGTCTAAAAGAGACCCTAGAGTTTTATCATGAGAGGAAAATGGTATTCATTTTCTGTCTACATTATAATTATCTTATGATTTCCAACAAATCATTGTCCTTTTTCAGGCCAGAGTAGTACACTGAGAAAATGACGTTAGAAAAAAATGTATAATGACTTTGCACACTTTTGTTGGGCTATTGAAAGTTCAAACTATGTCACCCATAAACTTAATTTATTTAATGTATTCAAATTTCTAAAACAAGGTCTTAACACTAAAAGCCACAGATTCAGTATAACTGAGAACCATTTAAACAAGCAAAAAAAGTAATAAAATGAAGGGAAGAGTTGAGAGTGAAGAAATAATATACAGCTGACTCTTGAAAAACACTGATTTGAACTGCACAGGTATACTTATATGTGGATTTTGTTTTCAATAAATACAGTACTGTAAAATATATTTTCCTTATGATACTCTTTTTTTATTAAAATGTAGTTTAATGTTTATTTATTCTTAAGAGAGAGAGAGAACACAAGCAGAGGAGGGGCAGATAGAAAGGGAGACATAGAATCTGAAGCAGGCTCCAGGCTCCAAGCTGTCACCATGGAGCTGATGTGGGGCTTGAACTCATGAACTGCAAGATCATGACCTCAGCCCAAGTCGGATACTTAACTGACTGAGCCACCCAGGCACCCCTCCTTATAATATTTTTAATAACAGTCTTTTCTCTAGCTTACTTTATGTAAGAATACAGTATAGAATAATACAATATACAAAGTGTGTGTTAATCTACTGTTATTGATAAATCTTCCAGTCAACAGTAGGCTATTAGTAGTTAAGTTTTGGAGGAATCAAAAGTCACAGATTTTTTATTGCACAGGGGTCAGCTCCCCTAACCCTTGCACCGTTCAAGGGTCAACTTTACTAGGAAACAAGAAAGAGAAGACATTGTAATTGGGCCACAAATTTGGGTCAGAGCTTCTTGGCAGTTAAGACAAAAAGCTTTATAGAGCTCTTGTGATATAATTGAAAGAAAGCATTCCAATTCACCTCTGAGCAACCGTGGGAACTTGGTTTGTTTGGTTCATGATCCAAGGGAAACACAGAGAAAGTCCTCAATAAGAACTTGTACAAAACAGGAGTGCCTGGATGGCTCAGTTGGTTGAGCATCTGACTCTCAATTTCAGCTCAGATCATGATCTCATGGTTCACAAGTTTGAGCCCCACTTTGGGCTGACAGTGCAGAACCTGCCTTGGATCCTCTGTTTCCCTCTCTCTTTGCCCCTCCTCTGTTTGCTCTCTCTCTCTCTCAAGATAAATAAATAAAATTTTTTTTTTAAAAAAAGAACTTTTACAAAACATAGAGGCTTTCCACACAGCCATTTCTTGACTTCAGATATAAGCAAGGACTTCTAATTTACAGAGATGGGGCAAAAGTTAACAGACAATTTATACATAGCTGTTTGGATATATGCCTTGATACTGGGATAAAATGTATTGACTTTAGTGAATAAATTATTATCAATACCCTTAGGTGATATCTCTTGAAAATCTGTCATATTAGGTCATGTCTAGAGCTATATCTCAAAATTGAGATTAGCAGAGGCACCTGGATGGCTCAGTCGGTTAAGTGTCAACCCTTGACTTTGGCTCAGGTCATGATCTCACGATTCATGGGTTCAAGCCCTGTGTCGGGCTCTGTGCTGCCAGCTCAGAGCCTGGAGCCTGCTTCAGATTCTGTGTCTCCCTCTCTCTGTGCCCCTCCCCCATTCTCTTCACACACTCTCTCTCTCTCAAAATAAATAGGCTTTAAAAAAATTGAGATGAGCAAATGTCTGAAATGCTAATATATATTCTACATTACTGACTGAAAGGAGATCATTATACTCTATTTCAATGACCAAGAGCAATTTTGCTCCCCAGGGGACATTTGCCAATATCTGAAGACACTTTTGGTTGTCACCTCTGGGGAGCTGCTACTGGCACCTAGGGCGTAGAGGCCAAGGATGCTCCTAAACATCCTACAATGCATAAAACATGCTCCTCACAACAAAGAATTACCTAATCTGAAACATCAATAATCCCAAAGTTGAGAAACCCTGCTTTAGACCAATGGGTCTTCAAAAAATTTTGCTCACACACTCCCTTAAGTAGCTTTCTACAACTAGGTATATTCCCTTACACATTTTTAAGTTGATACCTAAAGTTTTTCATCATGGACTTAAATGGTTGGAAAAAATATAATTTCCAGTAGATTATAAACACTGCCATTAAAATTTAAATGTTATGGAATCTAAATACCACAGCATTTTTTTTCCTTTTTTTAAAATATAGTTTGTTGTAAAATTGGCTTACTTACAACACCCAGTGACTCATCCCAACAAGTGCCCTCCTCAACGCCCATCACCAATTTTCCCCTCCCCCACCAGCCACCCTCAGTTTGTTCTCTGTATTTAAGAGTCACTTGTAAATACCACAGCAGTTGAATAGCCATCCATCCAACAAAGAGTAGATATGAAAGAGCTCCTCTTTAAAATTCAGAGATTTTACATCAATTTTAGGAAAAGTAAACATATAATATTTGAGGTTCTGGAATTCAATTCCTTTAAAGATACCTGTCATGGGCTGAATTATGTCCCCCGCAAAAAGATATGTGTAAGTACTAACCCTTAGTACCTCAGAGTGTGACCTTATTTGGAAATAGGGTCTCTGCAGATTTAACCAAATTAAAATAAGGTCATTAGGGTGGGCCCTAATCTAAGAAGACTGCTGTCCTTATAAATAGGGGAAATTACATGCATACATACACACAGGGAGAAGATGATATGAAGACATACAGGGAGAATGCTACATGAAGACAGAGGCAGAGACCAGACCTATAGAGTTACAAGTCAGGGAAAGCCAACGACTGCCAGCCACCACCAGCAGGTCAGAAGAGGGAAGGAAACTTGCCACCCAGAGTTTGAGAAGCCGCCTGCTGACACCTTGATTTCAGATTTCTAGCCTCCAGAACCGAGACAGTAAATGTCTGTTGTTTTAGGCCATCTAGTCTGTAACACTCTGTTATAACAGCCCTAGGAAACTAATTCAACAATTATACCTGTTTACCTCTTGGATCGCTCTGTCTACCTCCAGGAGTACATGTACAAGAGTTTCGGCATCGGACATATAAATCAAAGAGATGTCTGGTTTAAAAAGTTACGTTTTTGCTTTGAAGAGGACTGTTCTACCTTCACAAAGAAGTGATCTGCAAGGAATCGATAAATACAAGTTTTTCCTCAAAATGTGCCTTTAAATTTTTTTAAATCCTCAAAGTAGTAAGTTCTGGATTGGCTGTGCCATAAACAGAATTCTACTGATAAATTTTGGATAATTTTCCTCTAAATGTATTACCTTGCCCTTACTTGCTCAATTTGAAGCTGTCACTTTCTTGTCTTACATACAGCCTTGTGAGATTTTCCTGCAGACTATCTAAAGTCAGGTCTTAAAGAGATAGTTGCAATGCAAAACACTGTAATTATGATTCCAGTCGGGGTTATTGTCCAATACACCTTCCCTAATGCACTGTTTTTAGCAATGACAGTTTCCTGTACATTTTAAAAGATCAAACATTTATAGGTGAGTTGTAAAAATGCCTCATAAAAATATTAAATAGTAAGAAATCATACTTTTCCATTTTCAGTTAGATACTATTTTTTGAACTCCCGTATTCCGACAATTTTAGTTTTCAATGATATTTTATCATTTCTACTATAAGAAAGGATTTGTATTTGACATGAGACATATAAGAAAAAATGCCCAATGCTCCAGGTTCAGAACCTTAGGAAAGCTAACAACAGTGGAAGGAGGAAATCACACTGCTACAGTGCTTCTAGAAATTTGAGAGAAGTATGTGAATTATTTCAAGGGATGAAAATTATGTACTTTAGTGAGAAAGGATAAGCTGTTGCTCCAAATATATAGAGAGTACATGAGAAAATAATAAATAAGAGAAACATCAATACTGACTTAATCAGAAGTCTTTGAATTGACAGAGAAATCTGGGTTTAACTACAAATTCTGTCACTTAACTAGGTTGCTCCTTTGAGCAAGTTACAAAACCTCACTAAATCTTGTGAAATGTGGATAATAATCTTATAATGCTCAAGCATACGGTGTATAAAGCATGGTACTTGGTTAGAGGAATTGTTCAACAAGTATCAGGTTCCCCACTCTAGTAAATTAGAGAACTTCAATATTGAGAAAACTAAGAGAATGAATCTGACACGAGAAATGACACTGTATACAGTGTATAACACTGTAAGTGGCTATATCACTAATGGAATTTTTTGTGTAATGAAATTAATAAATCAAAAGAAGCCTACCACCCTAGAGTTTGTTTTCACATACTTTATGATAATTTCTTTAGACCCTTATTTTTTTTAAGTAATCTCTACACCCAACATGGGGCTCAAACTCATGACTCCAAGATCCAGAGTTGCATGCTCTACTGACTGAGCCAGCTAGGTGACTTACTGACCCTTATTTTAAAAAATCCTATAAGCAGGCATAACTTTTTTTTCTTTCACAAACATGAAAACTGAGATTCTAAAAATTTAAATAGTTGAGGCACCTGAGTGGCTTAGTCAGTTGAGTCTCCAACTGTTCATTTTGGCTCAGGTCATGATCCCAGGGTCATGGGATCCAGCCCTGTGTCAGGCTCCATCCTGAGCATGGAGCCTGCTTAAGATTCTTTCTCTCTCCCTCTGCCCCTCTCCCCTACTCACACTCCTCTGTCTCTCAAAAATAAACAAATAAAGTGGCTGTACCATCAAAAAAAAAAAAAAAGAAGTTAAATGAGTTGACAAAAGTCTTGTAAGTAGGTAAGACTCTTTAAGTCCTAGGCTAACACTCATTACTTTTTTTCCCCCAGTTTTAAAATTTATTATCTATTTTCATCAAGGTATTATTGGCAAACAACATTATATTAGTTCCAGTTGTATAACATAAGGATTTGATATTTGTATATATTGTAAAATTATCACTACAATAAGTTAGGTAACATCCATCACTGTACATAGTTACAGAATTTTTTCTTGTGTTGAGAACTTTTAAGATCTACTCTCTTAGAACAAACTGGATTTATGAGAGGGGAAGTGAGTGGGGTGATGGGGGAAATAGGTGAAGGGGATTAAGAGTATACTTATGATGAGCACTGAGTAATGTGTAGAATTGCTGATTCACCAGCAATTTTTGTATACCTGAAACTGATACAACACTGTATATTAGCTATACTGGAATTATAATAAAAATAATTTAAAAAATACCTACTGTCTTAACAACTATCAAATATACAGTACAGTGCTATTAACTATAGTCACTGTGTTGTGCATTACATCCCATGACTGGTTTTTTTTTTTTAAGAAATATTTTAAAAAATTATTTTTATTTTAGGGGCGCCTGGGTGGCTCAGTTGGTTAAGCGTCCGACTTCGGCTCAGGTCATGATCTCACGGTTTGTGAGTTCGAGCCCTGCATCAGGCTCTGTGCTGACAGCTCAGAGCCTGGAGCCTGTTTCGGATTCTGTGTCTCCTCCTCTCTCTGCCCCTCCCCAACTTGTGCTCTGTCTCCCTATGTCTCTCAAAAACTAAAGAAATGTAAAGAAATTTTTTTTTAATTTTTATTTTATTTTATGTGTGTGTGTGTATATATATATATATATATATATATATATATATATATATAATTTATTGTCAAATTGGTTTCCATACAACACCCAGTGCTCATCCCAACAGGTGCCCTCCTCAATGCCCATCACCCACTTTCCCCTTTCCCCCACCCCCCGTCAACCCTCAGTTTGTTCTCAGTATTTAAGAGTCTCTTATGGTTTCCTTCTCTCTATATAACATTTTCCCCCCTCCCCTCCCCCCTGGTCTTTTGTTAAGTTTCTCATGATCCACATATGAGTGAAAACATATGGTATCTGTCTTTTTCTGCCTGACTTATTTCACTTAGCATAACACTCTCTGGTTCCATCCACGTTGCTATAAATGGCCAGATTTCATTCTTTCTCATTGCCAAGTAGTATTCCATTGTATATATAAACCACATCTTCTTTATACATTCGTCAGTTGATAGACATTTAGGCCCTTTCCATGATGACTATTGTTGAAAGTGCTGCTATAAACATTGGGGTACAAGTGCCCCTATGCATCAGCACTCTTGTATCCCTTGGGTAAATTCCTAGCAGTGCTATTAATGGGTCATACAGTAGATCTATTTTTAATTTGGGGGGGAACCTCCACACTGTTTTCCAGAGTGGCTGGATCATTACTTCTTTTTATTTATTATTATTATTTTTAATGTTTATTTATTTTTGAGAGACAGACAGACAAGCGGGGAGGGACAGAGAGAGAGGGAGCCACAGAATCCAAAGGAGGCTCCAGGCTCTGAGCTGTCAGCACAGAGCCCAATGCAGGCTCAAACCCATGAACCATGAGATCATGACCTGAGCCAAAGTCGGACGCCCAACCAATTGAGCCACCCAGGCGCCCGTGCATCATTACTTCTTAATCAATACTCTTTCCAGGGGCACCTGGGTGGCTCAGTCGGTTAAGCATCCAACTTTGGCTCAGGTCATGAACTCGCAGTTCGTGAGTTTGAGCCCCACGTTGGGCTCTGTGCTGACAGCTCAGAGCCTGGAGCCTCCTTTGGATTCTGTGTCTCCCTCTCTCTGTTCCTCCCCTGTTCACACTCTCTTTCTCTCTCAAAAATAAAGATTAAAAAAAAATTTAGTTTTAAATACTCTTTCCATTACACCATAATTCCTGGCTTACATTGATTTCAGAAACAAGCAAAAATAAATGAAGACGATGAGACTAAGGAAACCAGTTAACAACAAATGTTAACTGGTAGAGAAAATTAAGCAACATGCTACAAACCTGAAAGCTACTTGATTCATAGCTTTTCTGTAACAAGTTTCATTCTGGCCAATGTCTACGATTTAGATGGCATCAATATAAACCAGTAGGTACACAGTATTTATCAATTGTTAAAAGTAGCACTGCTTTTTAAATGGAAAAAAATTATCAGAAGTAAACAATGAAGTTTCATAACAGTCAAAAGGACTGACCTAGGGAGTAGGTGGTTTGGGATCCTACTCTGGTTAACATCATGCCTCTGGACTATAATCTTGATCTGTCAGATTTAAGGATCAAAACCTGATCTAAGGGTCCTGTACTGGAAAAAAAAAAAATGCTATAAAGGCATTACTTACGGTCATTTGATAAAATTAGAATACAGATGATGAAGTATATGTATTAATATTAAATTTACTGAAATTTACAACAACGGGAACATCTCTATTCTTAGGAAAAACGCGCAAACATAGTTAGGGGCAAAATACATACAAATGCAGAGAGACAGAGACTGAGCACACATGAACACAAAATGAGAAAGCAAGAATAATGTGTTAACAACTGGTGAGGATGGGCAAAGGACGTACGGGTGTTCTTTGTACTACTCTTCTTGCAACTTTGCTGTAAGCTTGGAATTATCTCCAAATAAGAAGTCGAACAATAACATACTCTTTGCATAACTAATTTATGGTGAAGTTAGGGTTAATAGTTATCCATTAGGGCAGAATAGGAACTATAAGAGAGCACGAGGGGGCTTTTGGTATGTGGATAATGTTTCTTGATTTGGAAACACAAATGTGGTCAGTCTGAGAATCATTTGAGGTACCCTTATGTGTGCTTTCCTATAAATACGTTTCAATAAAAACTTAAGAAAATAAAGAAGACCTGCCAAAGGATCAGAGCAAAATTTCCTAGAGATGGAGTCAGATGTAGTTCACTGTTCAGAAAACTGAAAACACCTGGGGCACCTGCGTGGCTCTGTCAGCTGAGTGTCTGACTCTTGATTTCGGTTTAGGTCATAATCCCAGGGTTGTGGGATCAAGCCTTATGTGGGCCTCCAAGCTGAGCGTGGAGCCTGCTGAAGATTCTCCCTCTCTCTCCCCCCCCCCCCCCGCCCCTCTCCCTGGCTCATGCAAGCACACTCTCGCTCTAAATAAAAAAATTCAGGGTGCCTGGTGGTTCAGTTGGTTAAATATCCAACTTCGGCACAGGTTATGATCTCCTAGTTCTGTGAGTTAGGACCCCACATCGGGCTCTCTGCTGTCAGTGTGGAGCCTACTTCAGACCCTCTGTCTCCCTCCCTCTGCCCTCCTCCTGCTTGTGCACCCTCTCTCTCTCTCAAACATTAAAATTTTTTTAAATAAAAAAATTAAAAAAAATTGAAAACAGTTGCTTATGTAGGTCTGTATAATCTAGACAGAACACTCTGAAGGCAGAAATTGTGTCTTCTTTCATACATCATCGATATCACCTGGTGGAAGCCTGCCACGTAATAATTTCTCAATAAATACAGTAAATAATTTCTCAAATAATAAATATCCTATAATTTTCATTAAGGTTAATTGTTTTGATCCATTTATTTTAATCAGTTATTATTTATTACAAATTTCTCAATAAATAAATATGCTTGTTAGTTGGCATTATCTGAGAACATTTTTATTTTTTATTTTTAAACGCTTATTTATTTTTGAGAGAGAGAGAGAGAGGGAGAGAGAGAAAAGTGTGAACGGAGGAGGGGCAGAGAGAGAGTGGAAGACACAGAATCCGAAGCAGGGTATACAGGCTCTGAGCTGTCAGCACAGAGCCCGATGCCAGGCTGGAACTCATGAACTGTGAGATCATGACCTGAGCTGAAGTTGGACGCTTAATGGACTGAGCTACCCAGGCTCAGTTTTTTTTATTGTTAAGAGTTTATTTGAACAAAAATCAATTCAAATTGGGTGGTACCAACCCAGAAGTGGTTACAGTGCTTTGCCCCACCTGTAGGAGGTAGTTAAAAGATTTCTACAGAGAATTAGTGGAAGCAAAGCAAGGAAATTATTTGATTGGCTATACCTTAAGAATTTATCTTATTTGGAAAGGTCTAACTGACTTTTTGTGATTGGTTGGCTTCAGTTCCTTTTTTTTTTTTAAACTTAAGTATATAGCTGACACACAATGTTATAGGAGTTTCAGGTGTATAACATAGCTATTAGACAAGTCTGTACATTATGCTATGCTCATAAGTGTTGCCACCATGTGTTCCATACAATGCTATTATAATACCATGATTTCCCTTCATTGTATTTGTCATCCCTGTGACTTAACTCATTCCATAAATGGAAGCCTGTGTCTCTAACTGGGAACCATTTTAAGATCACATTAGTTTACTGTCACAGTTGAATTATTTTGCCTTTGGTCTCAATCCCTCTATCTTGAAACTCCCCTCTTTGTAAAACATTGTTCTTATTCATACCTACTCAAAAAGTACTGGTGAAGAAAATTAAACTGAGTTTGAGGATTCTGTAATAGTCCTTCACATACACAGTGAAAAAACAGAGGAAAAAGAGTCTTGGCTGGAGGAGGAGAGAAATCACGTCACTCACATGTTCCACAACTCCAATATTGTTCTCCTGCTCATCAGTTCCATGGTAGGACCCAAAAACATGTTTCCAGGGTCATTTTGGTGTCCTCTCTGATCAGGACTTAGAAGTATTTCACCACGACTACTTTACTAGCTTTTGTGCGTTTTAAAAATGGCAATTAAAAGAAACTTCCTGTAGGGGTACCTGGGTGGCTCAGTGGGTTAAGCTTCCAACTTTGGCTCAGGTCATGAACTCGCGGTTTGTGAGTTCGAGCCCCACATCAGGCTCTGTGCTGAAAGCTTGCTGTTTCGGATTCTGTGTCTCCTTCTCTCTCTCTCTGCCCCTCCTCTGCTCATGCTCTGTCTCTGTCTCTCAAAAATAAATAAATGTTAAAAAAAAAAAAAAAAGAAACTTCCTGTCTTCTGTAGACAGCCAGCCTCAGGAGTGTTGGGCTGGTATGGTACCATCTATCCCAGCTCTCAGCTAGATAACCTGAGAGTTATCTAGCTCTCAGATAGATAACAAATTGTACCTTCATATGCAGAAGCCCCGTGACTCGTCGTATTTGTCTAAAAAACTTTACTTACTTTTTAAAATTATAATGATTTAAAACCATTTATTAATCTACTTTTGTTCTCACATTCAGTAAGGCACTTGGTTTATTCTCTCCATATGAATAATCGTATCATTCCCTTATACAGGAAGTCTTCCTTTTACTTTCCTGTAACTCTCCACTTACATCAGCCATGACAGTACCATAATACCTCCAAGTCTTTTTACTTTCTAGTAGTCTGATCATTTTTGTACGTTTATAAACTTATCAACATTTGCACAAGTGGATTCAAATTTATTTCATGCAAGATACACCTAAATGGAGGTCAAAGCTCTCTGGGGCAGAAACTATTCCTTTTAGTTGCATAATTTCCTTCAAAATCCTCATACCTGCAAAGAATCCTACAGGTTAGGGGCACCTGGGTGGCTCAGGTGGTTAAGCGTCCTACTGATTTCAGCTCAGGTCATGATCTCACAGTTCCTGAGATCGCGCCCCATGCTGATAGTGCAAAGCCTGCCTGCTTCTTAATTTAGTTAGATACCTGAGTCACAATAGTATTCACAGATTTCTAACATCTTTCATATAAATGGTTAAGTATCTTGAAAGCTGAATCTTCTTTATACACACTTATTCTATTGTCTGTGTTCCAAAAGCGTAATATAAGACAGAACTGTAAAACAGGCAAATCCGAGTATACTTCTAAATTAACTAAAAAAAGGATTCCTTATAAAGTCCCTTTAACACATCTAAATTAATATATACATGTTAAGCAATATCTGCTATACAAATCATACATATATATATATAAATAACCTACAAATTATATATATATACATATAACTTTGTATGGTAAAATTTCACTACTTCAAAGTAGTAGCTAAATGCCATTTATTAAAGTTTAACACAACTTATTTACGAATATTTTTGTTGACAATACAGGGCTAGTAATGTGCCAAAATATAAAGATATAAAAAGATAAGAGAAGATCTGCTTTTTAAAATATAGACAAATTCAGAGGTGCCCGGGTGGCTCAGTCAGTTAAGATTCTGACTCTTGGTTTCAGCTCAGGTCATGATCTCATGCTTCGTGAGTTTGAGCCCGACATCTGGCTCTGCACTGACAGTGTGGAGCCTGCTTGGAATTCTCTCTGTCTCCCTCTCTCTGCCCCCACCCCACTGGCACCGTCTCTGTCTCTCTCAAAATAAACTTTATTAAAAATGAAAAAAAATAAACTTTATTAAAAAATAAAAAATAAATTATATACAAATTCATAATCAAGGGGTGAATTACCTGAATATGCTGAAAAGCATGAACGTTTTCTGCTGTAAGGAAATAATTCCTTTAATCTCATTTTTACATAATGAGTTTAAGAGATTTTACTTACAAAGAAAACATCAATTACTGGCTTACTTCCTAATACATAAAATAATCAGTATATATTCAATAAGTGTTCTTTTCTCAAAATACCATGTAATGGCCATCATTATGTACCATGTCAAAAAAGGTTAAATAGTTCCAACATACATCTTCCTCCCTTCCAACATATACCCCTTTGGAAGGAAAGACTAAACAGAATAATTTATTAGTTCTTATCTGGCATTCCACATATTTTAGAGTAACAGAAGCTCCCCCAAATCAGTAGGCTGAGGGTGCGATCTATTATCAAAACATCTCTATAAAAAATACTAAAGGGGCGCCTGGGTGGCTCAGTCGGTTAAACCTCTGACTTCAGCTCAGGTCATGATCTTGCAGTTTGTGAGTTCGAGTCCCGCATCGGGCTCTGTGCTGACAGTCCAGAGCCTGGAGCCTGCTTCAGATTCTGTGTCTCCCTCTCTCTGCCCCTCCCCCACTCATGCTCTGTCTCTCTCTCAAAAATAAATACTAAAAAAATTAAAAAAAGAAAATACTAGAAAAAAATACTGATACATTGTTAAACTCCTAACTATACTGTTTTCATAATTAGCATGTACCTAAGTATATTTCACAAATACATAATATGGGTGATATAGCTTCTTATTGGAACTTACTGGGCTAAAAGTCTCATTTCAAGTTCTTTTCAAGTAATGAAAAATCTAACTTAAAAAGCATCTTTGCATACATAGCTTGGTAAATAAAAAAGAAAGCTGATTTTAAAGGTTTAAAAAAAATGAATGAAAATATAAAACTCCCAATTCACATAACTAAGAATAACATTCTTCTTGAATTAAACCCCTAGCCAGTTCTCCAATTTTTTTTTTTAATTTTTTTTTTCAACGTTTATTTATTTTTGGGACAGAGAGAGACAGAGCATGAACGGGGGAGGGGCAGAGAGAGAGGGAGACACAGAATCGGAAACAGGCTACAGGCTCTGAGCCATCAGCCCAGAGCCTGATGCGGGGCTCGAACTCACGGACCGCGAGATCGTGACCTGGCTGAAGTCAGACGCTTAACCGACTGCGCCACCCAGGCGCCCCCAGTTCTCCAATTTTAAGCTGTTCTGGAAACTGAATAATGTGATTAACTCAAGAAAAAGCACATTTTATGACTTTCAGTGATCATACATTGATTTATGAAATAACGTTTTAAAAATTATTTTTAAAAACATGTTTCTGGAAGTCTTACCATGAGCCGTGTAATTTGTACAGTTAACTGGTTCTTGTGTAGCATCATTTATTTTTGGATCTTTACAAATATATGTGAGAATAGTTAAGGAAATATGAATGACATTCCAACACAAACCATTATTATCTTCTCTTTAATATCTTGTATTATATACTCATGTTCACATTCACATGTAAAGAAAGGCTGTTACTTGGTCCAGAGCAACAAGCACAACCACAAATATACTTTTAGGGTCACTAAATAAAAACTGAACATTAATTTATTACAGGAAAAGTATATTAACTTAATACATATTAAAAGCTCTAACAAAGGATGCCATCCTTAAACAACATAAGTCAAGGTTCAACCACAAAGCATAAAAGAAAAAGGAAAATCTTTACCAAATTATTCTAAGTGTGCTTTAGGTTAAAAAAAAAAACCAGTTTCCAGATATTTGCCTGAACTAATTTATGGGGTCCCATTGTATTTATTGTCACATCTGTAACTTCATGTAACACATAACCCTGTGAGGTAAATTCTATTATTCCCACCTTACAGAAGCACAAACTGAGGCTCAAAGTTTGAGAGACATATCCAAAGTCATGTAAGTGATAAGGAGTAAAATCCGGTTTCCTGATTCCAAGCCTAGAGCACTTTCCATCAGACTGTAGGGAAGATAGGTCTTCTAGGTGTGTCTACATGGTCCGCCCAACAGGATTTCAAGCTTTTGAAAACAGGTGTAAGTATAATAACTGTCCTTTAACAGATGTCCAAAACACCTGTGCGCGGCTTTTGTTTCCAAAATATTTTGACACTGAGATGGGATAAGGCGTTCACAGGATGTCTCTAGAAACAGAGAACCTACTGACACCTGTTTAAGGTTTTTTAAACACTACTGGAAACCCAACTTCATGAGGAATAACAGACATTTTCCCGTTATCATCACCAAATGCTCAGCCATTTCTCTCTAGGGTTCAAGTCGTACAACTCTTCATACCATCTAATTATTTTCTTACACAGAACCATTCTGACATCTTTGCCCAAAAAGACTCAATTACTAGGTCAGTGATTCTCAAACTCCAAGCATAAGGGTATTCAACAAATTAGAGCTATTATGTAAACATCCAATAATGGCTGCCTCTCCCCAACTCACATGAAAATACTATAGAATTTCCGTAATATAAAAATTTTATCTAGTAGAATCTTTCTTATATTTCTGGCCTCTGTTATTAATTTTTCTGTTCTACAATTTGTATAAAACGATCTAATATTGTACAAAAATAGCTATTTTGACTGTAACTCCCATTTCATACTGTTCCTCCCTTTATCAGAGCTACTACAAAGAGAGCCACTTAACCCCCGCAACCTCAGTTTTCTCATCTGTAAATAAATAACACAGATAGTCCCTACTATGTGCCAGGGGTTGTTCTATGTGACTCACTTGCACTAACTTATTACAACAGACTTTTAGATTGGTACCATTGTTATCTACATTTTCACTCAAGATAAAACAGAGTTCAGATCATTTGCCCACGGTTACAAGGCAGAGCAGGAATTTGCCCCCAACAGTCCAGCATCTCACGGAGTTTTAGAATGATGTAAGGCAATACACATAGAGTTAATGATAAATGGGCAACATACACTGGCTTAATCGTTATTAACTACTTGTCTCCTCCCTCCTCAAGTCAGCAAACTTCTGGGGTAGAGCCTATCAATCGTTTTATTACTAGTGCCTAAAACTAGTGCCTAAAACTAGTGCCTATCACATTTCAGGATCTAGGTGTTGGTTGAACAAATAAGCTCGCCGGTAAAAACAAAACAAACAAAAATAAACTAAAACTAAAACTAAAATTAGGTGGTTCAGAAAAGGAAGGGCCAAAAATCAGTAAAATCCCAAGAAAATCACACAGGATGACCGCTGTCCTTCCCACCCCCACATCTCTTTTCACCTCCCGGAGCCCGTCGATCATTAGAAGCCACAAGTCACCGATCCCTTCAGCACAACCCTGGCCCGTACGGAGGACCGCAACCCACTCGCAACCCCTAATCTACCTAGCCCCCAAGGCAAGGTTGCGGGGGGTGGAGGGGTCCTCACAGAGGATATTGTCCCAATTTGAGGTCCTCGCACTTAAGCGTCTCCTCTCCGCCAGCGGCGGCGATGGCAGCAGCTCCCCAAGGTCCCGTGGTGACTGACACGAACCACAGGGCACCCAGGAGCTGGGCGGCCACCGTCTCCTGCGCAGCCGGCCTGGAGGGCCAGGCGGCCGCCATGCTGGGGACCAGCAAGTCCCCCACCTCTTCCGCTTCCGTCTTTGCTTAGGCGGGGGCGGGAGAAGGGCGGAAGGAGCGAGGCTCTTAAAGGGACCTTGTCTTAGCCGGAGGCAGGTTCTTGTCTGTGCAGGGCAGGGGATTTATCTGGAAGAGCTTTGATTTGTCTTTGAGATCCCGGAGAAGAAGGTTCGCTTTGAGAATCCGAGGCCGTGCATCCACCGCTTCCTCCCGAGCTAACCCTGCTTTGACTTTTCCGTCTACAGATGTGCCCGCGGCGCCCAGCGATTTGCTAAGCGCTTTACGACATTATCTCGGTTGGTTCTGGTAGGATTTGGGTTTACAGATAAGGAGCCAGGCTCCAAGACGCTAAAAAAGCATGTCGACGTTAGTTATTGAATTGGAGTCAAATTGATATTTGCCCGATTTCAGAAATCTGTTCTCTTACTGTTACGATATAATGACCTGCCTGTTCGCTTAGAGAAGAATTTGTGGAAGGCTCTTACACAGAACTTAAGGACTCCATAACAAAAATAGGCATTACACTTTTATTTTTAGTAGTGGACATTTATGCGAGAGGGCCTATAGGAAAAGGAGTTTAAAGATTTTACGACTACACCAAGTAAAGTTGGAATTTTTTTCCCCTCCAGCTCTACCTTCTAAATTTTTATATATTCTAAAAGTTCTGTAGTGGGCCTATCTTTTATACTGGGCAACACGTTTACTTTTTTAGTGAAAGTTTAAGCCGTTTTATCTAACATAACAATATTTGAATTTGATGCCTCCTCATTCACAGTGGCACTAGTTTTGAAGAATTGAGTTCTGCAGTGATTCTCAAGTTTTAGGGAGCATCAGAGTTACCTGGAAGATTTGTTACAACACCAAGGATGGACCCATTCTCAAGTTTCTGATTCTGAAATTCTAGGGTAGGCCAGGATAATTTGCATTTCTAACGAATTTCCAACAGATGCTGAGATTGCTAGTCCAGAGACCACACTTTGAGAAGCCTGGGATAATATATTATGAGAAGTGTCATTTTGGAATAGGAGGACATGAAATTATTTGCAGTAATATTTTAGTATTGTAACAACATTGAAAATTTTTCTTAAACCAACTTTTCAGCATTACTATGCTATTTTTATTTCCTTAAAGACTTTATTTAAGTCCTCTCTAAACCCAAGGTGGGGCTTGAACGTGAAATCCAGAGATCGAGAGACCATGCTTCACTGACTGACCCGGCCAGGTGCCCCTCAGTTGTTTTTCAATTAAAATATTTATGCTTATTTAAGTGATAAATTTGAAATTTACTAGTTCATTTTTTTTAATGTTTATTTTGGGGAGGAGGGACAACCCAGGGAGGGACAGAGGATCTGAAATGGGCTCTGCACTGACAGCAGTGAGCCCTTTGTGGGGCTCGAACTCACAAACCTCTGAGATCCTGACGCCAAAGTCAGACGCTCAACCGACTGAACCACCCAGGTGCCCCTTTACTAGTTCAATTTTTAAACTTAACTTTTTTTAAGTGGACTTCTTTCTTTTTTCTCTCTTTACTTCCACTATCCTTTCCTTTTTTTCTTTTCTTTCTTTCCCTCTCTTCCCCTCCATAGAGATATTTGTCAAGCATTTACTATGTACCCATCACTAGGCAAGACCTTACAGACTTAAAAAATGAAGAGACAAGAACCCAGTGATTTAAATACTTCGTGTTTCCTAGGGGACAAGATAAACAGTTAAAGTACTATTTGATAATTGTTAAGAGAAGCACATAGTTACAGGGGCACCTGTGTGGCTCAGTTGGTTGAGTGTCTGACTCTTGATTTCTGCTCAGGTCATGATCTCGGGGTCATGAGGTCAAGTCCCGCATTGGGCTCAGCATTAGGCCCAGTGTTGGATTCTGCACTGGGCCTGAAGTCTACTTAAAAAAAAAAAAAAAAAAAAAAATGCAGCCAAGAAAACTTAACCATTAACTTTAAGTTAAAATAATACCAATAATATATGTAATATATGGCTCGACCCCCATCCTGAGATGAAATTTAGCAAAGGGGTTGAGGTCAAGGATTAGCTACACATATTAATTGCTACACATATTATCTGGTAATAAAATACCAGAATATCTATTACACATATTTTCTGGTAATAAAAGACAGTGATTTTGCATTTTGATTACCATTTTGATACTCTTTCAAAACATTCTTGTTTGATTTTCAAAATTCAATCTAAAGATAATCAGAAAGTAAAAGGAAGACTTTCTAGTCTGAGTTTATTGAAATTATAACAAAATTAGGTATTTTCCTTATGACTGCAGGAATATTGCTGGTATTTGTATTTGTACCATTTTTCATATAAATTTATGAAATCTATTAACTCTATAGAGTTAAATATTTGAAAATACTTATGCTTTGCTGATTAATCCCATCATAAAATCTATTTTTATGGTTCTAATGATTATCTTCATTCTCTTTTGCAATGTATAAACTGAAAAGAAGACAAGAGTCTCCCATGAAAAGTAAAGAAACGATACAAAATTTTTAACTCTTGAAATGATGGTACACTTAAAAATTCACTTTCTCAGGTTACTACCTGCATTCTCCACCAACAATACAGATAAATAAACAAAAAAATTCACTTTCTCTTCTTACTGCCCCTTAATCTATTTTCTTGTGGCTCAGTAAAATACATTATTTCTTTGCATACATTGTCTCTGATCACATGATTACTACTTTTTCTAATTCAGCTAAGTTCTTAAATCTCAATGCCAAATTTCTTTGTCATGTAAGAATTATATAGAATTCTATAGAAAGCAAAAGACATGAATAGCAGTGTAATACGGAAATTGCTGTATAGAAGCATTAGGAAAGGAGATTACCAGTGAAGCCTGAAGCAAAATTACCTTGGGATTTAAGGGCTCTGTACATTGGATCTTTCCACCCCTAAGATTCTATCATAGACCTAATTACATTAACAGATAGTTTCACCCTTAGCAAAACTTTCTGAGGAAATCAACCTGGGGGCACCTGGCTGGCTCACTGAGTAGAACATGTGACCCTTGATCCCAGGGTTGTGAGCTGGAGCCCCACATTGGGTGTAGAGATTACTTAAAAAAAAAATAAAATCTTGGGGGGGAGGGTAGGGAAGGAAACCAACCTGACTCCTGTTTCTGTGGTTAGGACAGAAACACTAAGAGATAAAAGATTGTTACCCCCCCCCCCCCCAAAAATTTTCTTTTTCATTTGACTGTGATGGGCAATTTTTTCTCCCAGTGATAAATTCATAGTATCAAGGCTCTGGTAGTGGGTTTTTTTTTTGTTTTGTTTTGTTTTTTGTTTTGTTTTGTTTTGTTTTGTAGTTTTATTTTTAGTAATCTCTACACCCAACATGGGGCTCGAAATCATGACCCCCAGATCAAGAGTAGCATGCCCCTCCCACTGAGTCAGCCAGGCGCCTCTAGGAGATATTTATTATGGTCAGCTGCATATTTGGAATTCTACCATATCCATGCTGCTGTCTCTCAAGTATTTCCGATTGTGTCCTCTCTTTGTGCACCAATCTAGCTGCCTACTATCCAATTAACTTTGACTCATCACTTCGTAAGGCCTACTCTGTGCCAAGTATATTTCATCTTGAATGTCAAATGTAGGCTCTAAAACTGACTCTATCAGAGTCTGCTTCTCAAAAACCAGACCAGAATAAGTTGGCTTTTCTCCTTCTATCAGGTTCAAAATTTAGAATCCTCTTTACATTTTATTTTTCTCCTTATTTTTCAGTAACTCCTTTAATCAGTAAGTGACTGATATTTTTAAATGTTCATTTTTTTCAATCCTATATTCTTAACCCTATTTTGGGTTATTTATCCTTTCCCATTTACCTTGCTATCACGATTTCTTCCTTTCTCTCTCTCTTTTTAAATATTTTATTTATTTTTGAGAGAGAGGGAGAGTGCACAAGTCGGGGAGGGACAGAGAGAGAGACAGGGAGACACATATCTGAAGCAGGCTGCACACTCTGAGCTGTCAGCACAGAGCCTGACAGTGGGCTCAAACCCACAAGCTTCAAGATCATGACTGGAGCTGAAGTCGGATGCTTAATCAACTGAGCCACCCAGGGGCCCCCTCTCCTTTTTTTTTTTTGTTTAATGTTTATTTTATTTTTGAGAGAGAGCATGACTGAGGGAAGGGTGGAGAAAGAGGGGGACAGAGGACCTGAGGGGGGCTCCTTGCTGACAGCAGTGAGTCTGAAGTGGGCTCCAACTCAAGAATAGTGGTTGAGATCAGACCTGAGGCGAAGTCTGATACTCAACAGACTGAGCCACCCAGGCACCCCCTTCCTCTTTCTGATCCTAGGCCGTCTCTCCAAGTTTGCCCATTCATTTTTTATACTGCTTCTGATTAATCTTTCATCAAAAAAAGAAAAACCTATATCATATTCAAAATCCTATGTAAGTTCCTTGGCATTGTTGACCTCAAAAATAAAATGGCCAGTTATTTTGCTAGAAAATGTTTTTGTTTTGTTTCATTTTCCAGAAATAGCAGAGGAATTGCAATTTGAGACCTGCAAGCTATGGCAACCCATAGTCAAATCAAGAGAACAAAGGAGATGAATGGTACTCTACAGAAAAATGAGAAAGTTGGGAGGGGTTGCTTTGAACAAAGGTCCATTGGAGAAAAATGGAGTTCAGGGTGGTGATGGTTTCTCATTAGTTGACTTGTGGCAGTTACTCATTGGCTGGGCTGTTGCTGGGCGAGGAGAAAATCTTCCTCTTGCTGAGGTAGTAAAGTAGGCTTCTTTGGAGGGTCTGGAATTGACCTTAAGTTGATAGGGCATGAGCACTTCTTCTTCAGGTCTCTCAGCTCTATTTTAAATATTTCCTTTATTCAGTTACACAGTATTTAGCCAAAGGAGTTGAAAACTTATGTGCACCCAAAACCCTGCACATAGATGTTTATGGCAGCTTTATTCATACTTGCCAAAATATGGAAGCAGTAAAGATGTCCTTTAGTGGGTGTGTACTCTTCAGCAGCACAAATTCTAAAATCAGAACAATAAAGAGAAAATTAGCATGGCCCTTGCGCAAAGATGCCCTTTAGTAGGTGAATATATAAACTGTGGTACATCCACACAATGGAATATTATTTATTGCTTTAAAAAGAAAGAACTGTAAAGCCATAGAAAACATGGAAGAATCTCAAATGCTTATTTGTAAGTAAAAGAAGCCAGTGTAAAAAGGCTATATACTATTTGATTCCAACTAACGGACATTTTGGAAAAGGTGAAACTGCAGAGAATAAAAAGATCAGAGGCAGTCAGGAGTTGGAGGTAGCATGAGGAATGAATAGGCAGAGTACAAGAGGAATTTTAAGGCAGTGAAAATACTCTGCATGATACTATAACTGTCACGATGCATTTAATACATTTGTATATAAGTATATATGCTTATATTTATATAAATACTTATATTAATACTATACATGTCACAATGCATTTATTTAAACCCATAGAGGATACAACATCAAGAGTGAACCTTAATGTAAACAATGGACTTTGGGTGATTTTGATGGGTCAATGGAGGTTCATTAATTGTAGCAGATATACCATTCTGGTGGGGGATGTTGATACAGGAGAAGGCTATGCATGTGTGGGAGAGACATTTGGGAAATCTGTCTTCCTTTCAATTTTGCTGTGACCCTAAAAGTTCTTTTAAAAAAAGTCTTTAAAAGAATAGACACCAGTCATTAAATGTTAAAATAGATAAATTCTGTTCAAAATTTTTTCAGTGGTTCTTTAATTTCTTAGAGATGAAGGATAAAGGATAAAATTCCCTAATGAGAATTAGAAGGGTTAAGTCACTTGCTAAAGTCACATGTTTTCAGAAACGGTGGAGTCAGATTTCAAGCTCAGATCTTCTGATTGCACAGAGGTGTTCTTAAAAATTTTGTCTGTCTTCGTTACTCTATGAATAAGACACTGGAGGGTTCTAGGAGGTTAAAACAAACACAAACTAACTCAGTGCCACACAATGTTCACCATAGAGTAAGCTCCTTAAAAATCGCTGAATAAATTTTCATTGAATAAAACGCAAAAAAAAAAAAAAAATTTTTTTTAATTCCAGGAAAGAGTCAAAGGAAAGCTCACATTAAATTAACATAAAAATGTGGAGAAAATTAGATTAAATGTGGTTAGAGGGATGTTTGCTGGAGTAGTCATGGAGGCAGCTTTAGAGCAGAGACTTGAGTCTAGCCCTGGGGGAATGGTGGGGCTTGCAGGACATTCCACCCTTGGGAAAGAGTAGGAATAAGCAACAGAAAAGCCCTGGTGTGGTGATTCTAAGGCCATAACCAGACTTGTTTGGCCAGAGTAGGATCTTGGAGATGTTAAGTGGGAGAATAGGTTGAAGAGTCAGCAAGAGGGGGTAGAATTTAGAAGATCTTGCATATTAAGAAGCTTGAACTGGGGCGCCTGGGTGGCACAGTCGGTTAAGCGTCAGACTTCAGCCAGGTCACGATCTCGTGGTCCGTGAGTTCGAGCCCCGCGTCGGGCTCTGGGCTGATGGCTCAGAGCCTGGAGTCTGTTTCCGATTCTGTGTCTCCCTCTCTCTCTGCCCCTCCCCCGTTCATGCTCTGTCTCTCTCTGTCCCAAAAATAAATAAACGTTGAAAAAAAAAATTAAGAAAAAAAAAAAAGAAGCTTGAACTTTGTTTCATGATCAATTCAAAGACATGTTATTTTGGGGGAAAGGGGAAATACATTCAAAACCACTATCACATGTTAGAGTAAGAAGAGACGCAATGCTTGCAAAGTGATGCTTCAAGATTAATTGGTCCCCACCTGTATGCTGCACCAGTGCCTTGGGAAACATTACCTTCTCCATTTTACCTTAATCCCAAACACGGGTAAAAAATCTGTTTAGGTCCTAACAGATGATTTCAACAAGCATCATCTCTTTATCTTCCAGAAGTTCTAGGTTCATTCTATTTGGTAATCTAAGTTACTGTATAAATTTATTTCCCTTAATAGTTAGTTCCTAAGAGGCAGGGCCATGCTGCAATTATGTATCTCTTTTTAGGAGGCCTAGGAAGCAATATATCCTTGAAAACAAGCAAACTAACAACACTATAAATTATATTACAACAAATGTTCTTATGTTGCAGGTGTTTTGTATATATACCTCATCTTCCTTGAGGACAGGTATCTTTTTTTTTTTTTTAACATTTTGTAAGCACTATGCCTAACAAACACCGCATTTATTCAATGAATACAGACCTGAAGACTGATTTTTATGGTTAATGCATGGACCTTATTATACAAAGTAAAAGGCCTGTCATAAAAATTGTTAGTTACATTAAAGAGAGTGGAATAAAGACAGGGGAATTGTAGGTTTTACACAGATCTTTCTCAAAGTCAAGTTACGGTAACAAGAATAAGAACGTTAAGATGTCTAGTGAAGTCAACACTGGACCTAGAGTCAGCCGATCCCATGTGGTCCCAAACTTTGGGCAAATCACGTAACCTATCAGGAGCGCGCAGTTCTTCCATCAATTTCTTCACGAAGGAAAATGAGATCTGTATAAGCTAGTGCCCGGCATATTGCAGGAATACTCCATATTCCTTTATTTCCCAACTAAATTTCCCCAGGTATACTTCTTAGAATTTAATGTTGGGTCAGACGATAAAGGAAACACAAGGAAGATATGACGAAACAGAAAGGAGAGGCACCATGGAGGACTCAGCCGGTCTGGCCAAGTTCTTTCATCATATCCTTCCATTTGCTCGACCTTGGGTCACGCTCTCCTCTTAGCCCTTCAACAACACCTGTCCGGCCTGATCTCCCCACCCACCCAATTAGCGCCGACCGCCCCCACCACTTGGCATTTCACCTGCCCATGCGGCCCCCAGACCCCCCTTTTCCAGCATTTGTAACCCTCCCTCGCGCAGACGAACTCCACCTGCAGAAAACAGGGAAGCCCACCGCCCCCGCCCCCGCGCTCCCCTCCCGGGACTCGGCCTCCCAGTGCCCAGGCTCCCCCGCCCGCGCCACCCCGGCGCCCCGCCCCGGGCGGGGAGGGTCGGTGCGAGGGAAGGGCCTGCCAGGTGAGGCGCGGTCACCCAGGGCCTCTCACTTCCGCCCAGGTGAGGGAGGGCTGACGCTGAGCCGGCCCGCTCGCTCCCGCCCGCGCCGCTGCGGGACCAGGTAAAGCAGGGGTTCGGGCTGTGCGGGCGCGTGCGGTACGGGGTGGTGGTCCCCGCGTCCAGAGGCCGGCGCGGGGCCGCTCGTCTTGCCGTTGTGGAGCCCGCCTTCCCTGCAGCCGGCGCGCCCTCCGCCCGCCCTCCGGGAGGAGGTGCGCCCTGGAGACCCAGGGCGCCGCTGAGCGCCGCGCCAGGCCCGCGGAGGGTGCGGGGCGCCGTCCTCCCGCGCGGGGCCCTGGTGACCCCAACGTGGGCGTCCCCGCGGCTGGGTGCACAGTTCTCTGGGGGCACCCGGCCGCCGGCCGCGGTGCCGCCCCGCCTCAGCAGGCCCTGCCGGCCCTCAAATCTCGGCCCATTTCTGTTCCGGGATTGGCAGGGATCACAGTTTGCACCCAGATCGGTGCCTGCGCTTGGCCCCACAGTTGGGCGGAGTCTTCCTCCACTGGTGACGGCGAGAGGAGTGAACAGGTGGTGGCCTGCCACGGGGGTCCGGAGAAGAAGGGGGTTCCCAGATCTCGTCTGAGTGGACGACTTGGCCCTGGCCTCCTCTGGGTGCCCGATGGTCACGTAGCCGCGTTCCCAGGACGGCGGTCAGGCTCGGGCTCTGCTAACCTCCCTTTTCAGATGGGGAGGATCAGATGGAAAGTACCGTGGCCTCCAGCCTTTGGGGGAATTTCTGGATTCCTGCTTTTAAGTCAAGCTCAGGAAAACATTTTCAAATCCTACCCCTTCCCCCACCCCAGGCGCCCCAGCCCGGCTAGCACACCTAGCAGGAGTGCCAAATTAATCTCCCCCAGGAGCGTTCGCTTGGCACTTTGTCGTATCTCCAGATGGTTCTTCTCACTTTGGATTCAAATTAGTTGTTTACTGGTTTGTCTCTGCGATTGAAAGAGTTCGACTTTCAGGGCCCTATGTCTCTAGCTAGCTTCTCAGCTGTATTTAGACTCTGGCCGTTGATAGCTATGCAACAAGCATGTGTTTCTTAAATTAATGAAGAAGCCTTCTGGAGACCTAGAAGAAGAAATCTCCGTTATGCCTAGAATGGTAACACCACATTCTAGGCTGTCTAAGCTCCTATTGGCTGCCAACTCATTTGTACACATTGTTTAAATTTTTGTTTTTTATTTTTTAATGTTACTTGTTTTTGAGAGAGAATCTGAAGCAGGCGCCCAGCTGTCAGACAGACCCAGACCCAAGGCTTGAACTCACAAACGGCAAGATGGTGACCTGAACCAACTGAGCCACCCAGGCGCCCCTGTACACATCTTTTTTAGAAAAAAGCTAGTGGTTGTAAAAACTCAAATTGCTTCATTTTGCAGTATTGGAACCGGGGGATTGTGACTTTTAACTAAAATGAACTTGATGTTTCCTGGCCCCTGTGGCCTATATAAAGATTATTAAAAATTTAAAATAATTACAAAGTTAATAAATACCAGAGCTGGAAGGTACTTTCTGAGATAGAATTTGCAAACTATTCTGAAGAGATTTGCTCTTGCTAATTGAGATCCTGTTAACAGTCACATAAGATGACCTTAGCATTAGAATAATAGTTGTGTTTAAAAATTGAAAAGAAATTGTACTAAGCTCTTATCTGTGTTTAATACCCTAAATACGTTTATTTTCTAAGTGAACTCTACTCCCAAGATGGGGCCAAAACTCACCACCTGGAGAGATCAAGAGTTTCATGCTCTAATGAGCCAAACAGGCAACCCT
Organism: Felis catus; assembly: GCF_018350175.1. Lineage (NCBI taxonomy): Eukaryota > Metazoa > Chordata > Mammalia > Carnivora > Felidae > Felis > Felis catus. The sequence goes on from NC_058375.1 coordinate 50,580,433, forward strand.
AAAGGCCTAAGTTTAAGTCATGTATGAATATTAAACTATAAACATCCTATATGCATCATAGAAAATTGAAGAGGATTTTTATAAAAGGAAGTAAAAGCATACACAAACCCACCTACCACTGGAAGTAACTACTAATAAAATTATGGTATATTGTCTTTAAGTTAGTATTCTTAAAAAGGGAAACCTGTGTATTTTCCCATAGTGACTTCACTTTTGGAACCTTGTGATTCTGAGATGGGTTCAGCATTCAGTAATCCTTGTAATTGCATTTTTACTTAAAGGCTTTTGGGGCGCATGGGTGGCTCAGTCGGTTAAGCATCCAACTTTGGCTCAGGTCATGATCTCATAGTGGCTTCCAGCCCCATGTTGCACTCTGTGCTGACAGCTCAGAGCCTGGAGCCTACTTTGGATTCTGTGTCTCCCTCTCTCTGCCCCTCCCCTGCTCACACTGTCTCTCTCAAAAAAGAAAACAAACAAACATTAAAAACAAAACAAAACACCTTTGTTACTGGAGGTGCCTGGGTTGCTCAGTCTGTTAAGGGACTACTCTTCATTTCAGCTCTGGTCTTACCTCCCCCTCTCTTTGCCCCTCCCCTCCTCACATGCTCTCTTGCTCTCAAAAACAAACATTAAAAAAACCTAAAAAACATTTAATACTAGTCCTTAAACTAAACAACCAAGTATTCTGAGTTTACTTGCTTTGTTAAAGTGTAACAAAAATACATTAGGTTGTGAAATCAAAATTGGGTTTAATTTGTAAAGATTTTGTTCATCTTGGTAGTGTATTTTTGAGAGAATCATTCCGCCTTTATATTGTGTGACCATTGCTATGTTTTTCTCATACTCTGATGTTTTTGTGTAGATTTGGATGCCTTTTTTAAGCCCTCATTTTATGTTCTGGTGCAAATAGAAATTTAGAGCCTGTCAATACACTTTAGTCACTGGGATGGATCTATGCTGAACATGAAGGTTTCACTTCTGTTTTGCTGTGCACCACGGTGTAGACTGGATTTTGGAGACATGGTATTGAGCCCATTTACCATATAACTTGGCAAGTCGCATAACCCTGGTCCTCTGTTTTCTCATCTGTAAATGATCTACCTCACTGAGCTCGGGGGAGGTTGAAATTAAATCCTTTTAAGAATGTGTCTTGTAAACCGTGAGCCATTATTTCCCCCCTTTGTGCTCCTCCACTGTGATGTTTAATTCTGATAAAATTAGGGAGTTGTGCTATTTTTATTGGGAAGAACTGAAGGTTGTGAGTTACTTTGATAAAAGGCATAGAGACCATATTAGCTGTTAAATAAACATCTCTGCTAAAAACACTGTACAGGGATCTTTCTGAAAAGCCATAGGTTAAAACTGCTGTCAACATGGTTAGCTACTTGTACATGTGACTATTGGGCACTTCAAATAGGGCCATTTGGGATGGTGATGTAAATGTAAAAATGCACGTCAAATTTTGAAGGTTTAGTGTAAAAAAAGAACTTGTTATATTTATATATTGAAATGTTTGTATATTTTGGGTGAAGCAAAATATATTATTAAAATTAATTTTCCCTGGGGCACCTGGGTGGCTCAGTCAGTTGAGTGCCAGACTTTGGCTCAGGTCATGATCTTGTGGTTCATGAGTTCCAGCCCCACATGGGGCACACTGCTGTCAGTGCAGAGCCAGCTTCAGATTCTCTGTCCCCCCTCTCTGCCCCTGCCTCACTCGTGCTCTGTCTCTCAAAAATAAACATTAAAAAAATTTAAAATTAACTTACCCTGTTGCTTTTAACATTTTTCATGCAGCTACTAGAAAAATTTAAATATTAAAAAAAAAATTACTTATATGGCTCACATTGTTTTTCTATTGAACAGCACTGGGTTAGGATTCAGTATGAGTATGTTTATCCTTAAGAGGGTTTAGTTGACTGAAGCACTTATTCCTACCTATAAACAGTTTTTTTTAATTCCCGAGTTATAGGTATCCCACTCCCCCTCGTATATATTGCATTAGTGAACATTTTTATAGTTTAGTCTTCTGAGAAATAACCATTAATGAGTACATAGCAAAATCTCAGCTACAATAGTTTTTCTGAAGCCCTTAAAATATCTTAAATAATTTTGGTTGAAAAGAGATATTAATAACAATAGTAGCTCTTATTCATTGAATGTACGCTGTGTTTCAGGCTGAATGTTTTACAATACCTTATTTAGTCCTTCCAACTGTACATATGTAGTAGTTTTCATTAACTATTTTACAAATGAGGAATCTGAAGTATAGGGAAATTTAAACAACTGGCATAAGAACCCAGAGCTGGTCCCAGCAGTAGAAACCAGGTCTCCATGATTTCAAAGCTCATAGGCTATAGAATCTTATTTTATGCATTGGTTATCGAATCAATACTGGAAAGGAGTACATTATTGAGGTAGGTATTTAGCTTCATCCTGTTTTTGTGTTTGTCACCAGTAGGAAACCATCCAAATACCCATCCACAGGAGATTGGGTGAAGAAATCATGGATTCCTAGAGTGGAATACTATATAGTAGTTATAGTAAATGAAAAGAAGCTATGTGTATCATCATGACTAATTTTATTTTATTTTTAGAAGGCAAAGCTTGTGGTCAGAAAGGAGACATTTTTATTTATATCTTTAAATTTTATTTATTTTTATTTTAGAGAGTGTGCTCGAGTGAGGGAGAGGGGCAGAGAGAGAGAAATAGAATCTCAAGCAGGCTCCCCGTTCAGTGCGGAACCTGATATGGAATCAAGCCCCATGACCCTGGGATCATGACCTGAGCCGAAATCAAGAGTGGGCTGCTCAGCTGACTTGAGCCACCCAGGTGCTCCATGACTAAATCTTAACATTGTAAAGTTAAGTAAAACAAATTGCTGCAGGATAAATGTACAGTACGTTCACCATTTATATAGTTTAAAAACCATCGAACAATAATGTTGTAAACAAACATGTTTACATGTAGTGTGTGTTTAAGAATTTCAGATTTGGGGTGCCTATGGTCCAGGTCATGATCTCATGGTGAATTCGAGACCCGGGTCAGGCTCTGTGCTGACAGGTCAGAGCCTGGAGCCTACTTTGGATTCTGTGTCTCCCACTGTCTCTGCCCCTCCCCCACTGTGCTCTGTCTCTTATCTCTCTCTCTCTCTCTCTCTCTCTCTCTCTCAAAAATAAGCATAAAAGAAAAATCTTTAAAGAATTTCAGACTTGAGGGGTGCCTGAGTGGCTCAGTCGGTTAAGCGTCCGACTTCAACTCAGGTCATGATCTCATGGTTCACGGGTTTGAGCCCTGCATCGGGCTCTGTAACTGACAGTTCAAAGCCTGGAGCCTGCTTCAGATTCTGTGCTTCCCTGTCTCTCTGGTCCTCCCCAACTCATACTGTTTCTCTCTCTCTCTCTCTCTTTCTCTCTCTCTCTCTCTCTCTCTCAAAAATAAATAAACATTAATTTTTTTTTTTAAAGGAAGAATTTCAGGTTTAAGGGGCTCCTGGGTGACTCAGTCGGTTAAGCTTTCTACTTCAGCCCAGGTCATAATCTCACAGTTGTTGAGTTCAAACCTCCACATTGGTCTCTGCTGACAGCTCAGAGCCTGGAGCCTGCTTAGGATTCTGTGTCTCCCTGTCTCTCTGCCCCTCCCCTGCTCTCACTCTGTCTCTGTCTCTCTCAAAAATAAACATTAAAAAAAAAAAGAATTTCAGATTTTAATTCTGTTTATGTTATGTTGATGACATTCATTTGTGAAGCTGCCTTCAGGTTAAAAGAAATTAGTGGGAGCATTTGGATGGCTCAGTCAGTTAAGCCACCAACTCTTGGTTTCTGCTCAGGTCATGATGTTTCACAGTTTGTGAGACTGAGCCCCACGTTGGGCTCTGCACTGACAGCAGGGAGCCTGCTTGGGATTCATTCTCTCTCTCTCTCTCTCCCCCTCTCCCCCTCTCTCCCTCTCCCCCTCTCTCCCTCTCCCCCTCTCTCCCTCTCCCCCTCTCCCCCTCTCCCCCTCTCCCCCTCTCCCCCTCTCTCCCTCTCCCCCTCTCCCCCTCTCCCCCTCTCCCCCTCTCCCCCTCTCCCCCTCTCCCCCTCTCCCCCTCCCCCCCTCTCCCCCTCTCTCCCTCCCTCCCTCCCTCTCTCCCTCTCCCTCCCTCCCTCTCCCTCCCTCCCTCTCTCCCTCTCTGCCTCTTCCCCGCATGTGCAAGCTTTCTCTTAAAATAAATAAACTTTAAAAACAAAACAAAAATTAGTAAAATTTCCATGAGATGAGCATTCTCTTATGTTGGCCTTACTCGAAAAACAAAACCAGAGTCCCGTACTTTTGGTGTTTTGCACATCTTGCCTAGCTGGTAGGTAGCTTTCAGGTGCAGAACGTTTTTCATTTAGCTTTGGCCACTAACTGATGGGCATGACTTTGACAATAGGGGCAGGGTGGGGCTTCTGCCTTGAGTAGGGTAGTCGGTGCCCTAGGAGTTACTTTCTGGAGATTTTAATGAAGCTCCCAGGCAGAGCATGGTAGGAGAGGAAGGTGAGGTGAGGGGTACGTTGACAGACATTTTCTCTCTGTTGTGAAATATCTGATTCCTGTTTTTAAAATCATTAACAGTTGACCTTCCCTCCTCCCAAGGTGAAATTTCCCCTTTGTTGTTTTGAAATTGTAGGAAGGTTTCTGCATCTGCAATATGGGGTGATAGTACTACGTTGTTAATTAAGATAAATGAGATGTTTTACAGAATGAAAGACCTTGGATTTGGTGCATAGTAAACACCAAAAGTTGAGTTACCTGATTTAGTGACTGATAAAATGGATTGGGGAAAAAGGTCAGGAGGAAAAGGGAGGGTGAACATTGGTGGGAAGGGTTTCCAAAGCCTAGTTTTGTCTATTTCACAATTTGCTGCGACTGTTTTGAGTATCTCAAGCATGTCAAAAATGCCATGACCATATTTCTGGAGAGAAAGGCATACAGCCTACAGTGTGGGGAGAATTGAACAGATTATTTGAGGTGGAAACTAATCATTTATGAATGCCTGGGTCTTTTCAGTGAGGGACTGGCTATACAGAGATCCATAAGGGTGAACATTGCCCTGATTTGGTTTTTCTTGTTTTTGTCAATTATTAGAGAAAACTGCCACCATCAGAAATACAAAAGCATACTATAAAACAGTTTAACTTCACTCTCACAGGGTAGCCAATCACAGAGAGTATTGATATGCATTGATTAACTTTGAATAGTTCAATAAGAAAATTAGTATATTGCCAACTGAATTATTCTGGAGAACTGACTCAATTTTCAGTTCTGATTCTGAGTTTAACATGGTATCATTTATCTTCAACTTCTATATATTCTGAATAGCATTAAATGGACTTAATTAAAACAATTTTAATGTTTATTTTTGAGAAACAGAGCATGAGGGGGGAGGGGCAGAGAGGGGGAGACACAGAATCTGAAGCACAGAGCTAGACGCAGGGCTCAAACCCATGAACCCCGAGATCATGACCTGAGCTGAAGTCGGACGCTTAGCCAACTGAGCCACCCAGGTGCCCCTAAGTGGACTTAATTAAGGATTGGCTATGGCTTAAGCATATGACCCCCAAATATCAAGATCTTTCTGGAATTTGTATATGTTTTCAGAATTCCAAGAATATAGTGTTTTGACAGCAGCCAAAAATACATTATCATTTACATTTAAAGGGTTTACAAAAGGCCTTGTCATTTGATAGGGGCACAAGACTATGACAACTGTCTTGAATCTGCATTAGCATGGTAGCAGATGTGTTTACTTTGGCTAGGAGAGTTTGTTTTCCATTCAATTGATACCTTACAAATACTGAGCTTTGAGAACAAAAGGTATGATAATTAGATAACCACCTGGGCTTTGTACTCCTAAGGAAGCAATAGAAACTTAGTTGGTCTTGACCTAATTTTGAGCAACTTCTGAAATCATGACTTCGTTTTTACAGTTAATAGCTTTTAGGTTGTTCAAACTCCCTGGTTGGCTCTGGGGAATTCCCAGTGAGGCCTTTCATTGTGATCTCCCAATTCACATCTGCAGTTAGATGCTGAATACCTGTACTTTGCCAAGCTGACTGCCAGTGATCTTTTTTCCCTCCAAATTTGTCCCGGTGTGTTCTATTCCATGTGCTATTGGGAATCTGAAAAGTGTGTTTACCGGGGTCCTTAGTTTGGTTAAATTCTTGAACTGAGGAGATTAATAAATCAATAAGTTTCCTCCACCTGGAAATTTAAGTCAAGTTACATTTCTATCTCTGCATCAGCTTTTTTTTTTTCACATACTCCATTAATTGTTAATGGCTAAAGGCATGGGTATAGAAAAAAAGCCACAATATTATAATAATTTCCTTCTGTCAAATCCTACGGTGAACCAGACATGAAAAATTCATGGCTCAAACTCACTTGATCAATGATGGAGTGGAAGCTGAGCATAATAACTACTTCTCTGGAGGCTGTACGACTATGAGGACAGTGGCACACTGTGGCATTTTAATGTCTAGGCTATGACTGATTTTAGGTGGTCTATCTCTGACAAGCTAGACTCCACTTTACCATGTTTAAACAAACTTGAGATTCCTTGTTGTAAGCCTTATTTCTTAGCCTAGTCAAATAGATCAAAGTTGTTTGGTTGAAGATTTCTTAGGACCATGAAATGAGAGGCCATTTAGCCTACGTGCTGATTACTGGATGTTCAGCTCTAGAGTTATGGCATTTCTTCCTTCTGTCGTCATATGCTCTTAAGGCTTTAGTGGCCTTCCCTAGATATTCCCTAGCACGATGGAATTGTAGTAATTTTCCAGTAATCCTTCCAGTAATTAAATATGAGTCAGAGGGTTGGATGACCACCCATTGTCTACCCTTAACGTTTCCGGAAGCATACTCTACCACCATGGTTTCCAAAATGCACAGGATGATTCAATTGGGAAGATGGGAAGATGACAAGAAAACCTTACTTTTTTAGTGCTTTTATCTTACTGTCATGGTATTTTTTATTTTATTTATGTTTTAAAACATATGACATGTAAATAATAGTGATATGTGTTTATAATTATAAAAAATAAGGTG